>NC_133666.1:162237475-162406102 GCF_037893015.1 Macrotis lagotis | reverse complement strand
AGAGAAGGGAGTCTGCTCTTTCCAATGCTTATGATTATAAGCACTAAAAGTATTTTCTCTTTGAATTATAACTGGAAATGGTACTTGTACAGTTCACCTCTAAGAGATTTATCTCATGAGGAAGAGACTAGGAACAAACTTCTGGGAGAGCTATGATGGTGTGCAATGTAAGTGATTTCAAGAGACTGTGAAGTATGTGTGGATGTAATCTGTATCACTCTATAATTTGTTGACTAATCACATTTCTGGAAGGTCATTCAAAAGACAGACTCTAGAGGCAGTTAGGTGGCACAATAGATAAGAGCATTGGTTCTGGAGTCAGGAGGACCCGAGTTCAAGTTTGACTTTAGATATTTAATAATTAACTAGCTGTATGACCTTGGGTAAATCACTTAACTCCATTGCCTTGCAAAAAACAAACGAAAAGAGACTTAGACTCAGCTTTTTTGCTTGTGGCTGTACTTTTGAACTGAGTGGGGTCAGTGAAAGATGATTTTTTAAGACATGAAGCCTTGTTCCTTTTTCACTGAGCCAACATGTGGCCCTCTGAAATAGGCCTTAGTTCATACTTCTATTTATTTTTTTCCATTTTTGGTGAAGTGATTGGAGGGCAGGATTTCTGGAATTTCAGTGTTCTGTCTTCTGAGTTTTATAGCTATTTCAGAATTGGTGGCCCTAGAAGCAAGGAATGACCCTTCAGGAAGAACTTCAAGACCATGCCTTGCAATATTTCAGACAAGACTTATACAAAGTTGTAGTGACTTGAACTTTTTGAACTTTATAGAACCAATGTTATGTAGAAGCTATTCTAAATCAGGAGTCTGCTCTCCCCAGAAACCAAGATAGTATAAGGGAAAGTGTGTCCCCAAAGAGATAGGGAGTGATATTTGCATTTTTGTTATTGTTATATCTTAAAATAAATGTCACCCTCTAAAGTCCATTGATGTTGAATTGTTATATTGGAATTTTAGCATTACTCACTGGATCCTAACAGTGGCATCACACAACCTGAGGGTTTGATCCAAAGAAAATAGAGAAAGCAAAATAAACTCTCACAATATCCCTTGGTGTAATCCAGAACCTTGAAAGACAGTTTTCTTGTAGTTGTCTCTAAGAGAATTAGCCAGAATATAATTTCTACAGAATAAAAATAAAGTAATAAAAATTATTTTAAAGTGTCAAAAAGCAGACAAGGGTGATCCACTTTTCTCTCAAATTAAATCAAATTAGATATTTGATTTTGGAAAGAAAAAAGATAAAAACAAAGAACAAAGATAAATGACCTGTCTTAATCCCTCTCCACTGGAATTTTGAATAGGATTATTTAATCATTTAGAACAAAATTTCACATGCACAAAAATTTAACAAAGACATGCATAATGATAATAGTTATCTTGCTGAGTAAATCACTCAAAATAATTTCCAGATTTCAGGAACTCATAATCTTGTTAACAGTAAAAAATGAAGAAGCAATACAGATGTTTGTGGAAACATGTTCTTTAGTTTGTACAACAAAAAAATCTTTCCTGTCAGTGTTGGAGATAATATAGAGTTATATAGCTGAAGAAGAATTTATTTAAATTTCTCTTTGACTCCCAATCACTTTCCAAGCAATGTTTAATTAAGTGAGGGGAATATATTAAAGAGGGAATATGTAATAGGCTTTCAGGAAGTTGTGCACCCTTTAGAACCCATCCAATGGGAAAGGGGACAGGGATCTTACAGCTTGAGATAGGGACAAAAAATTTGTTATTCAAAGCTGGGGTATGTCCACTTTCAGGTCACCTGTTCTTGAGAATGATACAATAAAGGATCCTCCTTTGCTTCACAAATTGACTCTTTTGAGTCCTTGGTAAGGCATTTTTTTTCTTACAATAGTAATAATATTTTTCTTTAAAATAGCAGAATATATTCATGAACAGGCAGATTTCAGAAAATCGTGGAAAGACATACATGAGCTGATGCTGAATGAAGTGAGCAGAACCAGAAGAACAATCTTCTCAGCAACAAGAGCATCATGTGACAATCAACTATTATAAGCTTAGCTCTTCTCAACAATACAGTACAAAGAAATTCTAAAAGACTTTTCATGGACAATGCATCCATATGTAGAGAATGAATTATAGAGTCTGAATGCAAATCAAAGCACACTATTTCTACTTTTTGATTCAGTGCTATAAAACTGCATACCTTTAATCCATTAATATCTCTACTGGTTTATGTACCAAAGAAATCATAAATAAGGGGAAAAGATCCACATGTATAAGAATATTCACAGCAACTAATTTGTGGTGACAAAAATTAGAAATTGGGGGAACAACATTAACTGGAGAATGACTGAATAAGTTATAGTATATGCATGTAATGAAATATTATTGTTCCATAAGAAATGATGAACACGTAGATTTCAGAAAACAAAGAAACAACAGTGGAATGACTCACATGAACTGATGCTGGGTGGAAGCAGAAGAAGTGGAGAACACTGGAGACAGTAACAGCAATGTTGGGTGATTATCAAGTATGATTCACTTAGTTCTCCTCAAAAATACAGTGATCCAAGACAATTCTCAGAGTCAAAATGGAAAATGTTAACAATATCCAGAAAAAGAACTATGGATTCTCAATGCAGAGTAAATCATTCTATTTTAACTTTTTTCCTTTTTCCTTTTTTCCCTTTTGTTCTGATTCTTCTATCATAACATGATTAATGTAGAAATATTTTAGGATGATCACACATATATAACCTAGAGCATATTGTTTATTGTTTTAGGAAGTGGGGAGGAAGAGAGGGATGGAGAAAAAAATTTGGTACTCAAAATCTTACAAAAATGAATGTTGAAAACTATCTTTACATGTATTTTGAAAAGAAACAAAATAATATTAAGGAAGAATGTTCTAAAATGTATAGAGAATTGCATCAAATTTATAAGGTCACAAGTCATTCCCCAATTGCTAAATGGTCAAAGGATATGAAAAGATGATTTTCAAATGAAGAAATAAAGGCTATATATAATCATATGAAAAATGCTCCAAATCATTATTAATTAGAGAAATTCAAATTAAACAATAATGAAGTATCATCTTACACCTATCAGACTGGCCAAGCTGACAAAAAGGGAAGATGATCAGTGTTGGAGAGGTTGTGGGAGTATTGGGACATTAATGCCTTGCTGGTGGAATTGTGAATGGATCCAACCTTTTTGGAAAGCAATATTGAACTATGTTCAAAAAGCAGTAAAACTATTCATGCCCTTTGACCCAGCAATTCCAATTCTAGGTCTATATCCAGAAGAAATTATAAAAAAGGGAAAAGTCTCTCATGTTCCAAAATATTCATAGTGACAAAGAATTGGAAATTGAGGGCATGCCCATCAATTGGGGAATGACTAAATGAGTTATGGTACATGAATAATACAGAAAATTATTTTTTCTATAAGAAACCCTAAATGGTCAGACTCTAGAGAAGCATGGAATGACTTATAGGTTCTGATGCTGAGTGCAGGGAGTAGAACCAAGAGAACTATGTACACATCAGCAACATTGTGAGATGAACACACTTGATGGAAGCAGCTCCTCTCAGCAATTCAGAGAGCTAGGACAACTGTATTAGACTGACTATGGACAATATTATCCCCATTCATAGGAATAAAAACAAAGCAAAACAAAACACATATACATAAAAAACCCCAACACTTCTGAATCTGATGAACACTTTATAAAAATTATCTTATGTAACTCTTTCCTTTAAACTTAATTCCTCATACTAAAAATCTAATACTAATCTGTAAATATGTTTATCAAAATAAGCACATACAATACTAACCTGACTGTTTGCTGCTGAGGGGAGGGGAGTGGGAAGGGAGGGTGGAAGGAAATTTGTAACTTGAAAATATGATTGTTCAAATGGATGAAAATAGATAAATAAATAAAAATAAAAATATATTTAATAGAACATGAATGAATAAACCATATAATTATGTCAGTAACAAATATTTATCAATAACATGTGTAATGGACATGGCAGAGCTTAAAACATTCATTCCTTTCTAGGCTGTTTCAATGACTTCAGGTCTAAATTATGCTCTGGACTTTGCACAGTAGAGTATGCTTATCCATAAAAGAACAGACAAATATACATAGTAATAGAATCCCAGTAGGCTATAAAATAATGAAATATATTATATTAGAGTATATATGAAGTGGCTAGGTTATGTAGTGAATCATAGGTTTTAAATTGAGAATATCCATATTACAGCCTCAGACACTTATTAGATGTCTGAACCTGGACAAGTCACTTAACTTCTGTTTGTCTTCATTTCCTCCTGTGTGAAATGGAGTTAAAAATAGTGCTGGCTTCCTTGTATTGTTGTGAGACCCAAAGAAGATAATAATTGTAAAGTATAGTGACTGGCCTATAGTAAGTGCTATATGAAATAATTATTATTATTCAAATATGCATCATAGTTTGGTAGTGAGGATGTCTTAGGCTACTTGGCTATATCTGAAGCCATCTTGTGCTAGTAGATTCTGTTCCTTCCTATTTGTAAGGTCTTCTTCTGACCCCTATATCCAAAGTCATCATGTATATTGTTGCTGGTGCTTGAAAGAAAACTTTAAGAGAACTGCTAAAGTCAAAAGGTATTTTACTTGAAAATGAGTAGCACTGACAGAATCAGCATTTCTGAGTATAAATTCAACTTGATTTTTTTCTTCAGAGCTTCTTTTAGGCAGAAGAGCAGTATATTCATAAATGTTCTCTGTTATTATTGGCTACAATGTTGTAATAACATTTGCCAACAAAATACAGAGAAATACATGAAAGTAGAAATATGCTTTTCATTAAAATAAGCATAAGAGTAAAAGAAACTTCCTTTTTGAGAAACTTCTTTTAAAAAAGTTAATACATATAGGATATAGGTGATCTATAGTTCAGATAATTTGTGGTTGTTCTGTCATTTTTCAGTCAATATTCTACTTTTTGTGACCCTATTTGCAGGTTTCTCAGCAAAAATGCTAGTGTGTTGCTATTTCCTTTTTCAGTTTATTTTATAGATAAGAAAACTGAGATAAACAGTGACTTGCCTAGAATAACATAGCTAGTAAGTGTCTGAAGCCAGATTTTAATTCTGGAAGATGAATTTTCCAGATTCCAGGCCCAACACTCTATCTATTACACCACTTAGCTGCCCTGTAGAAAATTAATTATTTTGAGGTTTTCATAAGTGAGTAATTTCCCCTTTTTGCTTTCTTGTGTAAGATAATCTTCTAATTGTCTAAGTCTAAGAATTATTTGTATTTGAAGTTAGATAAACTTCATTCTAAAAGTTTTCATGCCTAGAGAGTGATATGTTCTGGCTAATACCATTATCTGTGTCAGATCACTAATGGATAATCTGGTAGAGTACTCTGTGGTACTGCTCCAACTTTTGCAATTATCAGTACAATAGAGTATCATTAAGAGAGTGGAACTCTGAGTCTTCTAGCATAATTGACTATCTCCTTTGCTCCTGTCACTTCCCACTTTCTCTCATCAGCCAATTGCTCTCAATGCAGTTAAAACAGAAAATCGAAGTAAAGAACATTGTTCTAATGGAGCAACATTTACATATGCTGCCTTGCAACTTTCTGATAGAAGTCCCAAACTCTCAGTTGCATTGGCATTTGCTTGTAGCCCAGATTCCTGGGTTTTACATTAAGCTTTCACTCCTTCTTTATAAATTACTTCTATCTTCAGTGTTCTATTGCCTTCCAAAAAGGTTACATGCATCCATATTGATCTTCTGTGGTCAGCAATATGTTGGATTTCTACTTGCCTACTGCTACTACTGTCATTACCTCTGAAAAGCAAAATCTCAGTTGATATTTTTTAGAATCTGTAAACTAATTGTTATCAGGCCTCTAATGCATCATTGCTGCACTTACATAGCCTTTGAATTTTTCAGACACAGGTCACTTCGATGCCAATAACTTTAGTTTGCCTATAGAGTAATGAGTTTCATCATTGTCCAGGTCTCTGCTGGTAAACACTCTTCTATTCTAAGGTCCCACAAGCTGACATCTATAATTAAGACAAAGAGTTTCTTTATGTTTTCTTAGTCCATCAGTCACAAAAATATGAGACAACTGAGCAGAGCGTTTCAGTTTGTATTGTCTGGCCACTAGTTTTCAGAAATCTTTGTAAGTTTTAAGAAAGGTGACACGACAGAAGGAACTCAGCCTAGATCTTCTTAAAGTCACCACATGGGTAAAACAGCTTTTGGTAGAGGGTATAACATACTTGTAGTTGCTTGGGAAGGGAGTAGTATCACTAACTGATGGCAGTCTCCTTGCATCCACTCTCTGTTTAGTTACTATCTGGTTTCATCTCTCCTCATCCTTCCAGACTAGGAGAGATGGAGTCTGCTTCTTGGTTCTTGGATCAGAATGTACCAATAAACTGCTCCATTCTACAAGTGTCCATCTAAGTTGTGTTCTTTTAAAAAAATATTCATTTATTTTCATTCATATGTATATGTATATTTTTAAGTTAAAAAATGTCCTCTCACCTTCCCCATCCCCTTCTCCTCAGCAGTGAACAGTCAGGTTAACATTACACACACATATTTTTGATAAACATATTTACATATTAGTCATTTTCAGTAAGAGGAATTAGGATTAAGGGAAAGAGATACATAGAGGCAATTTTTATAAAGTGTTCATCAGATTCTTAAGGTTTGGTTTTCCTTTTTCTTTTCTTTTTTGTTTCACTTTTGTTTTGTTCTTCTTCTGGATGGAGATAACATAGTCCATAACAGGTCTAATACAGATGTCCTCTCTGAACTGATGAGAGGAGCTGCTTCTATCAAGGTTGGTCATCTCACAATGTTGTTAATGTGTACATTGTTCTCTTGGTACTGCTCTCTTCCCTCAGCATCAGATCCCGTAACTCATTCTGTGCTTCTCTAGAGTCCAGCCATTTATGATTTCTTATAGAACAATAATATTACATAATATTCATGTACTATAACTTGTTTAGACACTCCCCAGTTGTTGGGCACCCCTTCAATTTCCAATTCTTTGCCACTATTAAAAGAATTGCTATAAATATTTTGGAACATGTTGGACTTTTCCCATTTTTTTAACAATTTCTTCTGGATATGGACCCAGAATTGGAATGGCTGAGTGAAAGGGTATGAACAGTTTTATTGCTCTTTGGGTATATTTTCATATTGCTCTCCATGTACTTGAACTCTTTAGGTTAAGGGGATGACATTAAGTTTTCCTTTTTCTAATAGTTATTTCCCCTCATTTAATAGATAAAAATGAGAGACCAAGCAGGAAAATAGAGGGCTAGCTTCAGAGTCAGGAACACATGGGTTCAAATCTGAATTTGTGCTCACTATGTGACTCTAGGAAAGTCTCTGTAGAACTATGTTACAAATTACTAATTCTTTTGGATGGAGGAAGTTTCATGTTTTGAATTCTCATATACTTCTGAAATCACAGATCCAGTCTAACAAGCCACGATAAGGATGACAACTCAAAATATTCATTAATATTAATGAATATTAATATTATTAATTAATACTATTAAAAATATCTGAAAAAGGGGGCTTTGATTTAAGATTCCCTTTTTTAACCCCTTTCTAAAATTAGCTAGTTTTTCATCAGCAGTCAGATAGCTTTCACACTAAATGATTGTACATTGATTGAAAAATAGAATGATATTGACAAAATTTTAAAAATTATCAAGAAGGAATTAAATTGGGTAAGAAACTCAAAGGGACTGAAATTGTCCCTCTGACCACTAAGGCAACATAGCCTTTTGACTTTTATTTTACCATAAAGTCTTATACAGGAGACTGAAATCCATCTTTTGCCTATATCCAGCAGTCATAATATCTTCCAATGCCAACAAACATGAAATCTCCCAATGCAAGCAACGTATCATTATGATGGTTAAATTCAGAGCAATGTACAGGGAAGTGGACCTTCCATTATTATTAATCAGATACTAATTCAGTCATTTTACTGCACTTATCAGTAATTTCATTGGCAAAAACTTATTGTGGAAGATAATCTAGTTTTTTTGGCACTAAGTTATATTTAAAGATGTATAGATCATAAAAATCAATCTTAAAAAGTATTTGAGTTATAATTTCCAAATTTATTTTGTATACCCATCCTTTCCTTTTCAAGTTTTTTTGTGATTTATCATTCTCATTATTCTTCATTTAAATCCTGTCATGTACACTGATTATTTTTATCCAATGTTGATTATAATTTCTTTTTCATCATCTTGAACTAACATTCTTATTGTTATCTGACTGTGAGGTAACAGTTGCCATTTCTCAAAAGCAAATTATCTAATAAACTTTGTACTTGCAGACTATATGAAGAAACAGGGAAAAGAACTGGACCTGTGATTTCACTGATCTAAAGATCTCCCATGTGAGGAAACTTCTACTAATGTAGTTAGTTTAACACTTTCTTTGCTATTTATAGTTTTAGAGAATTTCCAAAGTGACTAAGAAATTAAATGACTTTCACTAGCTCACACATCCATTTTTATAAAAGGCAGCACTTGATTTCAGAACTTCCTGACTCTGAGACATGTATGGGATATATGAAAAGTTTTGAAAATAACCTTGAAACAACATATATTGTCTCATACACATGTTCCATACACATACATGCATACCAATATTTTTGTGCATATGTACATATGTATGTAAGTATGATGTTTGTGCACTCAATATAACCTCTGAATCTGAGGTGCAACAAAGTATAGATCCTATATTCCTAATTTTGGTCTAACAATTAACACCAAGAAAACATTGGTGCTCCGTCAGTCAGCACCACACCATCCATATGTGGAGCCATTGTTTCCAGCAAATGGAGAAATTCTGAGTGCAGTGGATAAATTCACTCACCTTGGCAGTGTCTTTTCCATGGAGGTATGCATTGACAATAAGGTTGACCCTCGCATTTCCAGAGCTAGTTCAGTATTTGGGAGACTCCAAAAGAAAGTATGGGAAAGAAGAGGTATTAGACTGACTACTGAACTGAAGATTTCTAGAGCTGTAGTGTTGACTTCATTGCTCTATGCCTGTGAAGCCTGGACAGTCTACTAGCATCATGTCAGTAAACTGAATTGCTTCCATTTAAATTGTCTTAGGAAGATTCTTAAGATCACCTGGAAGGAGAAAATACCAGACCCTGAAGTCCTTTCTCAAGCTAAACTGCTTAACATTCCACATTACTACAGAGAATGCAACTACAAAGGGCTGGACATGTTAGAATGCCAAAAAAACTGTTTTATGGAGAACTGACACTGGACAACTGCTCACAAGGGGGTCAGAAGAATTGATATTGGGACAGCCTGAAGGCATTATTGAAGAACTTTAGAATTGATTGTATACCTTGAGAGACACTGGCTCAGGACTGCCAGCATGGTATGCCCTTATCAGTGAGGGTGCTGCACTCTATGAAGAAGGCAGAATTGAAACAGCTCAAAGGAAATACAACAATCTTAAGTTTAGAGTATCTACTCCAGGTGTTCATATGGACTATTTGTACCCAACTAGTGGTAGAGCATTCTGAGCTCTTTATTCTGCATTCTGACACACTTTAATTTGTCTCATAGTGATATAATTTTGGACTCCAATAACAAATGACAAAATCCAACTAATCAACCAATGTCCGAACATATGACCTTTCTTTGGCACACACCTGCTACTTCACCACTCTTACCCTTAATCAATATTGTTCCAAAGACCATGAAGGTGGTGAAACCATGTGCTATGGGGTGTTTAGAGTTGGATCAGATATCAAAGATGACAAGTTCATCCAATGCATAATAGTTCACCATGATCTTAATTTTTGTCTTGTCACTGGACTTTGATGACTCTAGAAGGCAAAATAAATGAAGCTGACGACTTTGCACAACTCTGCCTCACTTAAATATAATACTCATGCTAGTAACTTTGTGATGTTGTTGGACCTCTTAGAAAATGAAGGATAAACAACTCTAATAGGAGCTATTCCTTTTTCCTATTGAACATAACCTTCAAGTTCAAAACCTTGCTCTAATGATATGCTTGGGAAATATAAAGAGATAAATATCTCAAGAGATAAGTATACAAAATCTTTGGAAGAGTTCCTGAATTGTGTATACTCTGGAAAAACAACTTGCTTGAGTGCATGTACATATATATATATATATATATATATATATATATATATATATATATATATGTATATATATACATACATATATATATATATATTACTGTGTGAAATTTAGAAGAGTGCAAATCATTCTCTATCCCCTAATATGATTATTCTTTCCTGGATTGAGTTGTTTATTTGTTTGTTATTAAATCCTGCTTACAAATTGAAGTGCTAATTTACCTTGTGTATTTCATTTTCTATATTTACCTGAATAACTTCTTCAATTCCTATTTACTTTTTCTTTGATAATTATGTTTACTAGACTTTTAACAGTCTTTTATGTACTGAGTGGGTTGGAAATAAGCTGGTGATAGTAAGCTATTTTCCAGAGAAATAGTATATATATATATATATATTATTAACTTTTTATAATGTCTAGACAGCAGACATTAGATTTGTAGGTAAATACAGTTCTAACCTGATGCCCTCATTAGAGGATGGAGAATACAAGGCAGAACAACCAGCCATGATGTTTCTAAACCTTGACTTTTCTTTACCCACTTAACAACTGTGCTTAAAATCACTACCCTCATCTTCCTCTTCAGACTGTACAAGTTACATTCTGCATAGAAGACAAGATAGTCTAGATCCCAGATAATATCTGTCCATGTAGCATATGCATCAGACATCTTTACATCAAATGGCTCACCAGCATATTCTACTGCAATGGGGTTAGAAACATAGTCAATTCTAGCAAGAAGATATGCTGCTTCTGAAAGGATACATCCTATAGTAGGTGGGAGCAGCCTCCTTTGATTGACTATTTAGCCAAAAAAAATCCAGCCTCTCTCTCTCTCTCTCTCTCTCTCTCTCTCTCTCTCTCTCTCTCTCTCTCTCTCTCTCTCTCACACACACACACACACACACACACACACACACACACACGTTCTTTCCTTCTGTGTTCAGAAGGGCAAGACTATACATAGTGCATCTATGGTTTGTTTACCATAACTGAAAAGAAGAAATCGAATACCTTTTTCCCCACTCCTTTCAGTCTTTCAGTCCCTATGACTTAGGATATTTTTGATTCTATTCTATTAAATAGTTTCAGGTGCTGGAGGCAATATGTTTTAAACCAAGGAGTTCACGTCATTGCAACCTTAGAGGCAGGACTCCATGCAGGATGTTATAGTTAGACAATAAACCTTGAGAAGTCAACTTGCCTGGGACTCAAAGCCAAAGGAGATTTTGTATTGCAAAATGAATTGTGCAATATAGGAACTGAGCTATGAAATAAATCCTCTTCCCTAGAGACAAAATCATCCCCAGGGACTGAGGTGGCATAAAGGTGGAAGAAATTGGGTCTCCCACGTACTATGGAGCATATTTGTATATATGTTATGACACCTTTAAATTAAATGTTCCTTTGCAAATGTCAATCTGATTATTAGTGACTAAATGGAACAGGGTAAGTGGGGAGGAAGAGAGACCCACATCTACATGAAGGAAGGAAGGGAACCAATTGATAAGTACCCTGATGCCCCATATCTCCTTAAGTAAATGGGACACCATGGAGAAGGAATGAAATGTTAACATACCAAATCTTTGGTCAGGGTAATTAGTATTACATTACTCTGCATATTAAAAAAGCAAAAAGGCTACTCAAATTGCAAACTGTCTTATCTCATTATCAAAGACTATAACTTAGTCTATAGGAGAAGACTGATTCAATAACTTTATAGTACTAGTTATTGCTATCCCAATATAAATCAGAAATCTCACAGCTTTGAATATTATTTGATGAACTCTAATTCCTTTAAATGGTCACTGGAAGGGGAGAATTCACATTGCTTTGTGGAAGTCTTAGCAAAACTCACATTGCTTTGTGAAGATCTTAGCATAAGTGATAAAGCACAAAGATCCTGGGTTTGGGAGTAATCATGCAACCTGACATACTCTTATGGACAAACCTCCTAGGAGGTATGTCTGATATCCAACTCTATCCTAAGACAAAATCAGAAGTATTTCAAATATTGCCTTCTAATAGTCAAAAGGTATAAGAATTCTTCTATAAAACTCCATATTGAAGGTCTATTTTTCTAAGCCAGTCCTTCCTATGGGACTTCATAATCAGAAAGCATAGCAGAATATTAAAAAATGTGTATGTTAACCTAATTCTCCTTTGTTCTTCTTGAGACCAAAGCCTAGAGGTTAAAGTTTATCCCTTAATAGAGCAAACTCTGAAGGTTAACATATATTTCATTTGATTAAAATTTCTAAGGCCAAACTCACAGAGGTCATCAAATTTAAACAGAAATTTCTGTTCTTTTTGTGAATTGTATGTTCTTAAGAGTCCCACATGGCCCTGTAAATGATACCTCACTGACTCCTATTCAACTTTGAATTTTTTATATAAAATTAAACAAATGACAAATTTATTGTATTACTTATTGATGTGAACCTTCTAGTGGTTCCAACATAGTCATAATCAAATTGTTGCAATAAACATAATTTCTTGTTCAAAGTCTGTAGTTCAAGGCCATGTATTATGGCTAAATATCACAGGAGGGAAGAACAATAGTGCATTTATTTATCACCCTTTAACAAGCTAATTGTTTCTTTATCTAGGAAGCTCACTCTTGACTCCAGTTCATTGATGGTCATTAATGCATGAAACTACACTGGAATTTTATATCTTTGAATTCCCTACATCTTGAATTATACTCCTGGCAGTTATGTTGAGTAAGCATTTTCATGTGAGATTTAAAAAAAATTCACTTGATAGCTATTGCCTTTCCTGTTTTAATTTGATGCAGAAAAAAACATTCATATTTTGAACTCCTTTAAATCAAGTCCCAGTAGTTTACTTCTATTCAACAGCAACTTCAAAAAAGGTAAGTAATATGCTTTCTGTTATTTTTCTTAGTGTTGCTGATTAAAAGAAAAGAATACAGATGAGAATAATTAATTTAGAATAATTAATTAACAGCTGGCTAAGAAAGTAGAATCTGTCAATTGGATTTGGATTGCTGGACCATATCTGAAAATATAAGGATGACAGATTTCTGGACAAAAATTGGTTATAAGTAACAAAGTCTGGTAAGAATTGTTTGCTGTGGGTCTTACAAATCTAATTAAAAGAAGCTTAAGTAAAATGATGGAGAAAGAAGTTGGACTATATGTATCCCAGATTCAACCAATCCAAGATCTAAGATCATAGATGAAGAATAGGATTAGAAAGAAGTGAGGGAGGGGCAGAGTCAAGATGGCGACAGGAGAGGACCATCTCGTAGGTGCTCTGGATCAAAACTTATTAGCTAAGGACTCTACATTTTTGAGAGACAGAGCCCACAGAGGGACATAGTGAGGCAGTTCTCCAACCCAAGGTAACCTGGAAAAGAACGGAAAGGCTTGGCTCCATGTGGGTTGGAGGGGTGGCCCACTAGAGGGGGTGGTCCACCAGAGCAAAGGAACTTCAGCCTCCTGGAGGCAGCCCCAGGGCACTGGGTGCCGTGGCTCACAGCAGCAGGGGCAGTTTCCTGATCTACACCCCAAGGAGCACCAGGCACAACTTGGGGGATCAGCCGGGGGACCTCTGCCAGAGCCAAAATGTGAAGCCCAGCCCTCAGGACACACAGTGAGCAGCATGGTCCTGGCAGTCTAGATCCAGAAACTGGAAGCAGGCAGAGCTGGTAAGCAGGAGCCCCCAGGGCATGAGTGCTGAGCCTAGGGAGGGGAGTGGAGAGAGCATGCCCAGTTCTGTCCTCTTTCCCTAGAACAGGACTCTGGGGTCCTGACCACATTCAGATCCTGATCTCAGTCTAGGCTCCACATAGAACAGCAGGGCCCCCCCACCTCAGCCCCATGGCAGAGGGGTGTTTTTATGGTCATTCACAGACTAGGAGGAAAGATAGAGCCTCACACACAGAAAAGATCAGAAAGCACCCCAAAACCAGGCACAGGCTAGAGAAATGAGTAAGCAAAGATAAAAGAGGAACACCATTGACAAATACTTTGCCTATGATCCCAAGAAGGATCAAGAAGTGCAAGCTCCTGCATCTGAAGACTCCAAGAAAAACAGAAATTGGGCTCAGGCTATGACAGAGCTCAAAAAAGACTTTGAAAATCAAGTGAGGGAGATAGAAGAAAAATTGGGAAAAGAAATGAGAGAGATGCAGGAAAAATATGAAAAATAAGTCAGCAGCTTAGTCAAGGAGTTCCAAAAAAGGCTGAAAATAATAAGTTAAAAACCAGTATAGTTCAAATGGATAAAACAGTTCAAAAAGTTATTGAGGAGAAGAATGCTTTAAAAGCAGAATTGACCATATGGAAAAAGAGATAAAAAAGCTCTCTGAGGAAAATAAATGCTTCAGACAAAAAATGGAACTGAGGGAGGATGCTGATTTTACAAGAAATCAGGACACAATACTTCAAAACCAAAAGAATGAAAAATTAGAAGAAAATGTGAAACATCTCATTGAAAAAACAACTGATATGGAAAACAGATTTAAGAAAGATAATTTAAAAATTATTGGGATACCTGAAAGTCATGACCAGAAAAAGAGCCTTGACATCATTTTCAAAGAACTGCTACAGGAAAATTTCCCTGACATCCTAGAAGCAGAGGGCAAAATAGAAATTGAGAGAATCCACCAATCTCCCCAAAAAAGAGACCCCCAAAAAAACAACCCCCAGGAATATTATAGCCAATTTCCAGAGCTCCCAAGTCAAAGAGAAAATATTACAAGCAGCCAGAAGGACACAATTCAAATATTATGGAGCTGCAGTCAGGATACAGGACTTAGCAGCAACTACATTAAAAGCTCATATGGTTTGGAATATAATATTGCTGAAGGCAAAAGATCTTAGAATACAGCCAAAAATCAACTACCCAGCAAAACTGAATGTCCTTTTCCAGGGAAAAAGATGGACTTTCAACGAACCAGGGGAATTTCAAATGTTCCTGTTAGAATGACCAGAGCTGAACAGGAGGTTTGATCTTCAAATACAGGACTCTGGTGAAGCATAGAGAATGGAGGAGAAGGGTAAAATATGAGAGTCTCAATGATGATGAACTACATGTGTTCCTGTATAGAAAAATGATATTGATAATACTCATATGAACCTTCTCATTTAATAGAGCAGGTAGAAGGAGCTTTTATAGATGAAGCACAGGAGAAAACTGAATTTGAAGAAATATTTTGGTGTAAAAATGGAGTCAATAGATAAAAGGGAAATGTAATGGGAGAAAGAAAAAGAAGAGGAGGAATAGGATAAGATATTTCATATAATAAGATTTTCCTTTATTACAATGAGCTATTGCAATGATATGGAAGGGGGGAAGGCAAGGGGGAATGAGGGCATCTTTGCTCTCATCAGAGTTGGCTAGGAGAGGAAACAGCATATATACTCAATGGGGTATAGACATGTGGAGTAAGAAGGAGAGAAGGGAGGGACAGGGGGAAGGGGCGGATGTGAGTGATGGAGAAGAGTATGGACCATGGGAGGAGAGTGGTCAGATATAACATTTTCTTTTTTACTTCTTACAAGGGGCTGGGATTGGATGACCTCTCTGGGACCATAGGGCAGGGTGGATGCTGGGCCTAAGGGGTGGTATGTGAACTCAGGGCCTCTTGGCCCCGGGGCCAGGGTTCTGTCTGCTGTGCCACTCAGCTACCCTAAAACAGAGTCAGAGTGAAAGGAAGAGAGAGAAAATATAGTACATGGTAGTGGAGAAGTATGAATGGAGGGAGCTGCAATCAGCAATGGTAACAGTGGAAAAATATGGAAGTAGCTTTTGTGATGGACTTATCATAAAGGATGTGATCCACCTGCAACAGAGCTGGTGGTGTTGGAACACAGACTGAAACACAATTTTATCATTATTATTTGGGGGGGGGTGCAGGACAAATGGTACTGGGTGGCCTGCCAGGGGCCACACAGCTGGGTGATTGTTGGGTGTCTGAGGCCGGATTTGGACCCGGGTGCTCCTGGTCCAAGGGCCAGTGCTTTGTCCAAGACACAACCTCCCCTCCTCCCCTATTATTATTATTATTATTATTATTATTATTATTATTACTATTTTATTTTATTTTGGGTCTTTGTTTTTGCAGAGAAATGGGGTTGGGGTGGCTTGCATGGGATCACACAGCTGGATGATTGTTGGGTGTCTGGGGCCAGATTTGGGCTTGGATACTCCTGGCTCCAGAGCCAGTGCTTCATCCACTGCACCACCTGGTCATACCTACAATTATTATTATTATTATTATTTTATTTTTATTTTTTTCTCACCACTTTATTTTTATCGTCCATGTGGGTCTATATTTGGGGGGGGGGGGTTATGTTTATTCTTTAACAAGAATATTTTAGTAATGTATAAAAAAACATTATTTGTACAAAATAAGAATAAATAAATGGAGAAAGAAAGAAAAGAAAGAAAGAAAGAAAGAAAGAAAGAAAGAAAGAAAGAAAGAAAGAAAGAAAGAAAGAAAGAAAGAAATGAGAAAAAGTACGTACAAAAAAAGAAAAAAGAAAGAAGTCGGAATAGAAATTTAAACACCTTGAAGGTTCCAATAGATCAAATCAAGGTAAAATTCACTTCTTTTTATCAAGACTCCTTCTCTCTCCTATAACCTAAACTTTGAACATTTGTTTATAATTTTGCCCATGGATTTTACTATTAGCTCCTTTGGAATGCAAGGTACAAAGTCATGGAGAGGGAGAAAAATATTCCCTTATGACATGCCCATCATCATATTTATGGTGACTGTTTCTCTAGAAAGTAATTGAATATTTTTAAATATGTTCTTAGAAAAGTATTGCGAAATTATGATAACTGAGAAAATTTCCCAGGATCATGTAAAAACCATGGAAAATTAGCAATCTGATCTGGCTCACTTAGATGCCTAGAAAGGTTTAGTTTCATCATATTTGTACAGGTGGATCCCTGAGGGATGACACAAGTCAAGAAGCAAACTGCAAGGTGAGCCTCAGGAACGACAAACCATCTTTGTGATCCTAGTTGAGTTTTCTAAACAAAAGTGGTCATTAAAGTATAGCAGTTCCCATTCCTCCCTTTAATGAACAAGGAAGAAAAAGTTAATAGTGTCAATACACATCAATGTTCAGATCATATCATATTGAAAATATTATGCCATAGAGGATAGATAAAACTTTTTCAAATATCTTATAGAACTACTCTGGCAAACACTAAAATTCCTATTGCTGGTATTATAATCACTTATGGATTACTATTGAAGTCTCTTCCTGAGTTTCTTGGTTTACTAAATACCTAAAATTGAATACTTTATAAATGAACTAAAAGAATTTATATATTCATGCTTGTTTGTGTGTATGAACATGTAAACATGTGTATGTCTATATATTCTCATAGTGCATTTCTATCATGTGTGTATTTATGCACATATACAGGCAAATAAACATGCATAAATGAACACACATACACACATAGTTTTATAAAGTGGACTTTCCTGATACCCTATAGCTAGATATTTTGTTATAAGAAAATGTGACATTTATGTCAAAATGGAAGAGTTAACTACTCATAGCTTCCAAATCTGGCTTTAAAAACTAATAATACATTATAAAAATAATCTTTTAAGGTCAAATTTTTAACTTTTCTTTCTAGCTGGTATTTTATAGAATATTAACTGACAAGGAGAGAAGTAATTTATTTCCTTCAATACCATTACTACATGTTCAAAATCAAAATGTGACTCTGTGGTCTTTTTAGAGTTTGAATTGGTTTTTCCCATTATTATAGTGCATGCATACAAACCCATACACTATGACACATAAAAATTTTCAATCCAGAGGGAATTCCACTTTTTACAATTTTTTCTTTAGCATTCATCTCTCTCTTTCTTCACTCAGACTGGGAGTGTAGAATGTTTACCCCATTTTTTTTCTGTGCCAAGTAGAGATTGATAGCTTCAGTTTTCAGATAAGGAGGAAAAGAAAAATAAGATGAAAATTAGAAGTCACTATAAAAACAACTCTGCCTAGTATCAATAAAAGAAAGCAACATATATTTGATATCTAAATAGAAATAAAGTGTAAGGTAGGAGTCGGAGAAAGAGAGAGAGAGCAAGTATGCCCCAGGAATCAGCATTCTTTTCATTAAAATTCAGCATATGACATCAAGGCTATGATATCTAAAATAGTCTGAAGAGTGAGACTAAATAAAACTTTTTGAAAGCATGAAGAATGAAGATGCTTATATTGAAGGATAAGTTAATTCAGTCCAAGTAGATGCTGAGGTAGAGAGTATTGGGTATATATTTTAAGAATGAACAAAATAACTCAGAGAAAGTATACCTATAAGAGAGATAGTGTTTTTTTCTATCTTTGGGGCATTCAGGTGCAATATTTTTAGGGAGTGCTTTCTAAACTTTATATAGCAATGATAAATTTGTAATAACTCCATTTTTCATTAAATGTTTATGCAAATAATTTATTATCTTCTATTTAATTCAAAAAATTGATAATTTTCACATTTGTAATACAAAAATCAACACATTAGCAACAGTTTAATACCTAATTTTTAAATAAATGAATAAATAAAAACAAGGAAAGATAATTTATTAAGCATACAGTAAGATGATTTTTTTTGAGCATTGGGATCTAAACCCAAGAAGGAAAGACAATCCTTAACTTAGAAGAGCTTGTATTCTAATAAGAGAAGACAATATATTTTTTAAACATCTAGATATGGAGGGATGGCTTGATGATACTCTGACTTTACAAAAAATAAGAAAACTTACAAATCTAAGTTAAAGATGATTCTAGTAATGGATTTTAAAGATCAGATAGGAGTCCTGGAGGAAGAGGTTACAGTTACACATGGGTCAGCTGTCTGTACACAGTAAATCTTTCTACTTATCAGAATGAAAATAAGAATTCATTTTTAAAAATGAAAGAAGAATAATTGAAAAAGTTTTGGTATGTAATTAAAACTATTCATCTTGAATTATTTAAACAAATTATTGAAGATAAGCCTTAGTAAATGAACAACAAAAAATTATCAACTCTAACAAAAAAAAGTTTCCAACTGAGAGTCAAACAAATGTAAATAAATTTTCAAAAAAAAAAGGAGATGAAAAGAGCATAAAAAAGTCCTTAGTCAGCAAACATCTGATTCATTCATCAAATAGAGACAGATGGCATCCTTTGGCCTCCCTGGTTTAGAATGTATAATTATCTAAGAAGTCTTATAAAGAGTATTTTGGCTGTGAGGGGAAGTGACTTTTTACATAGTCTTAAAATGAGTATTGTATTTTAAAACTGGGTTGCTTTAAAAATGTTATTTATTATTTTATTTTCCCCAATTACATATAAAAGTAGTTTTTAAAATTCATTTTAACACATTTCATATTCTCTCACTTCTTTCCCATTGAGAAGGCAAGCAATTTGATATAGGTTATACATGTGTAGTCATATATAACATTTTCATAATAGTCATGTAGAGTAGCAAATTAGAGATGAAAAAAGAAAAAGAAAGTTTAAAAAAAAAAAAAGGATTCTTCAATCTGCATTCAGACCATTCATTCCCAATTTGGGAATGGAGTTTCATCACATGTCCTTCAAAGTTGTCTTGAATCACTTTGCTCCTGAGAATAGATAAGTCATTCAAAATTGATCTTACAATATTTGTTACTTTGTACATAGTGCATAGTACATTTCACTTTCCCTCATCTCATGTAAGTCTTTCCAAATTTTTCTGAGAACATTCTGATCCTTATTTGTTACAACAGAATAGCATTCTAATATAATCACATACCGAAATTTGCTTAGCCATTTCCCAATTGATGGACATTCCCTCATTTTCTAATTCTTTGCTATTTACAAAAGAACTTCTATGAATATTCTTATACATGTGGGCAATTTTACCTTTTTAACGATCTCTGTGGGATTGCTGGGTCAAGGGTTTGCACAGTTTTACAGTCCTTTGTACATAGTTCCAAATTGCTCTCAAGAATGGTTGGATCAGTTCACAATTCCATCAATAGTGCATTAGTATTCCAGTTTTATAGCATCCTCTCTAATATTAATCATTTTTTCCATTTTATCCAATATGATAAGTGTAAAGTGGCATCTCAGAGTTGTTTTAATTTGCAATTACCTAATAATAATGATATAAAGCATTTTTCATAGCATTATAGATAGCATTAATTTCTTCATCTGTAAACTGCTTGTTTCCACCACTGGCGAATTGGAGAATGATTTGGACTCTTATAACTCTTAGAAAATCTGAGTTTGCTAATTATGGTTTAGAAATGAGTCTTTTTATCAGAAAAACTAGCTGTAAAAAATTTCCCAGATCTCTGTGTGCCTTATAATCTTGGCTGCATTGATTTTATTTGTGCAAAACCTTTTAAATTTAATTTAATTTAATCAAAACCATCCATTTTATAATTTCTTTCCCTTGTTTGGTTATAAAATCTGCTCCTTTCCATAGATCTGACAAATGAACTATTTCTTGTTTTATTAATTGGCTTATGTTATCATCCTTTATCTCTAAATCATGTTTCAATCTTTTCTTGGTATAGAATGTAAGATGTTAATCTATGCTTGGTTTTTGCCACAGTAATTTCCAGTTTTCTCAGAAATTTTTGTCAGTGTTGATTCTTACCCCAGTATACTTTGGAATCTTTGGTTTATCAAACAATAGATTAATAAAGTCATTTACTACTGTTTCTTTTGTACCTAATTTTCTCCAAATCACTATTGTATTTCTTAGCCTGTACCAAACAGTTTTAATGATTGTTGCTTTATAATATAGTTTTAAAACTGGTGTGATTAGACCACCTTCCTTATTTTTTTCATTAATTTTTTGATATTCTTGACCTTTTACTCCTCCAGATGAATTTTGTTACTATTTTTTCTAGTTTTACAAAATATTTTGGTAGTTTCATAAGTATGACATTGAATAAATTACATAATTTAGGTAAAATTGTCATTTTTATTATATTACCTTGGGCTAACCATGAGCAATTGATATTTTTACAAATGTTTAGATCTGACTTTATTTGTTTGGTAATTATTTGAACTCTGTGTACATATAGCTTCTGGATTTGTCTAGGCAGGTTGACTCCCAAGTATTGTAGGTTTTCTCAAGTTACTTTATTTTTTTTTAGGTTTGTTTTTTTTTTGCAAGGAAAATGGGGTTAAGTGGCTTGCCTAAGCCACACAGCTAGGTAATTATTAAGTGTCTGAGACCAGATTTAAACCCAGGGTCGGTGCCACCTAGCCACCCCTCAAATTACTTTAAATAACAATTCTCTTTTTATCTCTTGCTACTGGGATTTGTTGGTGGTATCTTATATCCTGCTACATTGCTAAAGTTGTTAATTATATCACATAGTTTTTTAGTTGATTTCTCTAAGTTTATCAACTGATCACCTGCAAAGAGTGAGAGTTTTGGTTCCTCATTGCCTATGCTAATTCCTTTAATTTTGTTTTCTTCTTATTGCTAAAGCTAACATTCCTAATATAATATTGAATAATAATGGTAATAATGTGCATACTTGTTTCATCCCTGATCTTATTGAAATTGCTTTTACCTCATCCTCATTACATTTAATGTTGTTGGTTTTTAGATAGATAATTACTTATCATTTAAGGAAAACTTCATTTTTTTCCTATGTTATCTAACTTTTTAATAGAAATGGGTACTATATTTTGTCAAAAACTTTTTCAGCTTCTACTGAGATTATTATAGCATTTCTGTTAGTTTTGAAATTGTTATGGTCAATTATGCTGACTGTATCCCAAAATTGAACTATGCGGCTTTATTGGCATAGATCCTGCTTGATCTCTTTGCTTATATTTTACTTAAAATGTTTGCATCAATATTCATCAGGGATGTTAGTCTGTAATTGTCTTTGTCTGGTTGATCTTCCTGGTTAGTATTGGCATCATGTTGGTGTCATAAAAGGAATTTATCAGTACTTTTTCATTTATTTTTTTCATATACCATATGTAAAATTAGAATTCATCATTCTTTAAATGTTTAGTAAACTTAAAATATTTTGTAAATCCATTTGGACCTGGAGATTTTTTTTTGAGTAACATGTTTATTGTTTTTTCATCCATATACACATGTATATTTTTAAATTTCTTTCAACTCTTCCTTCTCATCTCCCTCTCACCCCTGTTTACAGATTATTCATTTTCAGTATGAGGAGTTAGGATCAAGGGAAAGAGATGAATACGTGATAATTTTTATAAAGTGTTCATCAGATTATGAAGGGATTTTTTTGTTTAGTTTGGGTTTGGTTTTCATCCTCTGGATGGGCATAACATTATCCATATCTGTTCTAACACAGTTGTCCTGGCTCTCTGAACTTCTGAGAGGAGGTGCTTCCATAAAGGTTATTCATCTCACAATGTTGTTGTTCACGTGTAAATTGTTCCCATGGTTCTGCTTCATTCACTCAGCATCAAGTCCTGTAACTCATTCTATGCTTCTCTAGAGTGTGACCACTTATGTTTTCTTATAAAACAGTAATGTTCGATAGTATTCATGTACCATAACATATCTAGGAATTCCCCAATTAATGAGTATCCCCTCAATTTCCAATTCATTTCTACTACAAAAAGAGGTGCTATGAATATTTTGGAACATGTGGAATTTTTCTCATTTTTATGCTTTATTCTGGATATAGACCAAGAATTGGAATTGCTGGGTCAAAGAGAATGAACAGTTTTATTGATCTTTGGGCATAGTTCTCCAGCATGGTTCTAATTTGGGCAGCATTGATTTTAATGGTACAAAAACATTTTAATTTGATATAGTGAAAATCATTTATTTTACAGTTTATAATGTACTCTAATGTGGTCATAAATTTATCACCTTTCCATAGATCTGATAGAGACTCTCTTGGTCTATTAATTTATCTATAGTATCACCCTTTATGTCTAAATCCCATACTCATTTTGACTTTATTTTGGTGTAGGGTGTGAGATGTGGGTCTATGTCTAGTTTTGCCATACTATTTTCTAGTTTTCCCAACAATTTTTATCATATAGTTAGTTCTTATACCAGAGCTTTGGGCTTGGAAAACAGTAGAATGCTGTGTAGTCATTTATTGCAGTTTCCTTTGAACCTATCCTAACAAACTGATCCATTACTCTATTTCTTAACCAGTATCAGGCAGTTTTGATGACTGCTGTTTTATAGTATAGTCTTAGATCTGGTAGAGCTAGTCCATCTTCCTTTACATTTTTTTTTTTCATCCATTCATTTGCTAATCTTGACTTTTAGCTATTCCAGATGAATTTTGCTACTATTTTTTTCTAGCTTGGTGTTTTGATTGGAATGGCACTGAATAAGTAACTTAATTTGGATAGAACTGTCATTTTTATTATATTAACTCAACACACAATAAAGAGCAATTGACAATTATCCATTTATTTAGATATGACTTTATTTGGGTGAAAAGTGCTACAGTTTCTGGGTTTGTCTTGGGAGGTAGTTTCCCGGGTATTTAATGCTGTCTATAGCTGCCTTAAATGAAATTTCTTTTTCTAAATTTTGTTCTTGGGCGTTGTTAGTCATAAAAATTTCAGATGATTTATGTTGGTTTATTTTATATCCTGCAACTTTGCTGAATTTGTTGCTTCAAAGAAATTTTTAGATAATTTTCTCAGGTTCTCTAAGTATACTATCATACCATCTGCAAAGAGTGAAAGCTTTGTTTCTCTTTGTCAATTCTGATTCCTTCAATTTCTTCTTCTTCTCTTATTACTACTGCTAGCATTTCAAATACTATATTGAGTAGTAATGATGATAATGGACATCCTTGTTTCACCCCTGATTTTAATGGAATCCTCCAAGTTTATTCCCATTACATATAATATTTGTTGATGGTTTTAGATAGATGTTATTTATTATTTTAAAGAACACTATTTATTTCTAAACTTTCTAGTGTTGTTAATAGGAATTTATTAGAATATCTGTCTCAAATTACATCAAATTATAATTATAATCATTTTTACTTAACCCCCTTTGCAAGTACCCTCCAAGTCATACAATCCTGCTTATGAACCAAATCATTTCTTGAACTATTTGTGCCTCCCCAGGTCTATTTTCTCTCACATTTTACCCCCCAGCCGGGGCACTCTAATCCCTTATTAAGTCAAGCCTGAATTAAACCAAACCCTGATTTAACTAGCTACAAGAATCTTAAAAATCTCTAACTATCAGGAGACTCTGATGGTTTCACCTGAGAACTTTACAAATGATTGTAAGTTGTGGGGGACACTGACTCAGGATCACCCAGTTTATGATGCCCTCATTAGACAAAGTATTAAGCCTCGTCATCACAGTAGAATTAAAGTGGGTCAAAGGACATGAGACACTTAAATTTAAAGTTAACACCCCTGCTTTTCATCAGGGCTTTTTGTCTCAAACATAGTGATGTCATCTTGGACCTCTTCAATGGTGAGGTAAGACCCAATAATACGCATGTCCTTCAAATTCAATCTCTTCAGTTGTATTTGACCTTTTAATAATTCTAAGAGACTTAAAGTTCTAAAGAATTAGAAGTATTTTATTTTCCCATTTAGGGTTGTTTACAATTTGATGCTCTTGATCAACATTTGTTTCATTTTGTTTTATTTTTTCTTTCCCCATTTTACTTATGTTTTTATGCAAGTTTTGAGATTTGTATTTGGCTATTGAAGTTAGTTCTGGTCTTAGTGTCAGGAAAATCTGGAAGTCCTCTATTTCGTTGAATATCCATCTTTTTCCCAATAGTATATGCTAAATTTTTCAGAGTAGTACATTCTAGGTTGTAATCTAAGGTTCTTTGCTCTCCAATAAACATATTCCTATTCTTTAATGCCAAGGCTAATAGGTCCTGTGTGAGTCTGATTGTGTTTCCTTTGTATTTGAATTGATTTCTTTTTTCTGCATGCAATATTCTCTCCTTTGAGAGTTCTAGAATTTGGCTATAACAACCCTTGGAGCTAAGATCCTGGTATCTCTAACTGCAGTGTTCTGACTATTATTTCAATGATTATACTATTTTCTTGTTCTAGCAAATTGGGACAGGTTTTCCTTATAATTTCCTACATGATGTTTTCCAGGTTCTTTTTTTGATCTAGACTTTTGGGTATTCTGATGATACATAGATTGCCTCTCCTGGATCTATTTTTTGTTTTCCCTAAAAGAAACTTTACATTTTCTTCAGTTTTTTCAGTCTTTTTATTTTGTTTGATAGAATCTTGTGGTCTCATAGATTCATTGGTTTCTATTTGTTCAATTCTAATTTTTAGAATTTTATTTTCTTCAATTACCTTTTTATGTTTCCTTTTTAATGTTTGAATGTTCTGGTCAATTTTTCATAATTCTCCTACATGACTCTCATTTCTTTTTTCCATTTTTCTTCTTCTCCTCTTCTTAAGTATTTAAACTTTATTTTAAACTCTTAAATGAGCTTTTGTTTTTGAGTCCAAGTTAATAGACTGTTTTGACCCTTCCTCTGTGATTTTTCACTGATTTCTTCTTCAGACATGGCATTATTTCCATCCTTGTTTGTAAAGTAGTTTTCTATAGTAAATGCTCTTTTAGTTTCTTTGCTCATCTTTGCTGTTTTAGCTCCACTCCTGGGGTACAGAGAGTACAAATTCAAGCTTTTTTTCTGCTGAGACTGGAGTCTGATTCCTGGCTTGTCCTTGACCAAGATGTTGCCTATGCACTCCAGGTCTTGCTTTTTCAGAGATTTGTTTCCTCCATTATGTCCAGGTTCTGATTTAGCAGTGATTTGTTCCCAGTCCAATCCTGTCTTTGGCCCCCAAGATTCAGACTTTGTTTGGGGTTGGATCCTCTCTACTGACTCGGTATCTAGCTGCCAGGACTTCTGCTATTGTCAAGTTGTCAGGATCTGGATTGCACTGTGGCTAAAAGCCTACTGCTCACTTTCCCAGCTCTCCTGCCTCCTGGACTTTACTCCCCCCTCCCCACACACCCAAAGAGATAGACTTCACTGAAGATCCTCCACAATGACTACTGTAGAAAATTTCTTTGAATCTTCTCTTTTTCTTGGTGGGATCTGCTGTTTGAATGTCAGAATAGAGGGTTCATTTATCTTTGGTAGGGAAAAGCTCTGGGAGCAAGTTAGCTTCATGACGCCATCTTGTCTCTGCCTCAGGAGTGTTTTTTTCTTAGGGAAAAATTATGGCTTTGTCAATTTCTTTTTAGAAATGAGGTTTTTTAAAGTATTTTCTTTCATTTTCTGTTAATCTAGGTGTTTAAATTTTTGTAAATATTCATCCATTTCTTTTATTGTCTGATTTATTGGCATGTAGTTAAGTAAAATAGTTCTAAACTATTAATTTCCTTTCTTCATCATTGGTGGTCAATTTACCCTTTTCATTTTTAATATTGTTAATTTGATTTTCTTCTTTTTGAATCAAATGTTTATCTCTTATTTTTTTATAAAACCAAAGTTTAGTTTTATTTATTAGTTCAATGGTATTTTATTTTTTTAACTTTTTATTTTATTAATTTCTACTTTGATTTTCAGAATTTCCAATTTGGTATTTAATTGGGGATTTTTAATTTGTTCTTTTTCTAGCTTTTTTCTTGCATTCCCAGTTTACTGATCTCTCCTTTCCCCTTTTTATTAATGTAAGCAATTAGAGAAATAAAATTTTCCTTAATAACTGATATGGCTACATTCCACAAATTTTAATATGATGTCTCATTATTGTTATTATCTTGGATGAAGTTGGTGATTACTTCTGTGATTTGCTGTTTGATCTACACATCATTTAAATAGGTTATTTTGTGTTCAATTAATTTTTAGTTTATCTCTCTTTGGTCCTTTATTATATATGTAATTTTTATTTCAGCATTTCATAATAAAAGGATCCATTTAATATTTCTGCCTTTCTGCAGAGTAAGTATTTACACAAAAATACATGGACAATTTTGAGTATGTAACATGTACTAAAGAGAAAAAAACTTTATTTCTTTTCATTTTCCATTCAATTCTCTAGAGGATTATCATATCACTGCAGCAAATGACTATAGCAATCTATTTTTGACAAACTCAAAGACATCAGCCTGTGCAAAAAGAACTCACTATTTGACAAAAACTGTTGGGGAAAACTGGAAAATAGTATGGTAAAAAGTAGGCAAAGATCCGCATCTCACACCCTATACCAAAATAAGGTCAAAATGGGTACAAGATTTATACATAATAAGCAATATCATAAATAAATTAATTGATCAAGGAATGTTTGCATCTATCAGATCTATGGAAAAGAGATAAATTTATGACCATATAAGAATTAGAGCACATTATAAACTGCAAAATGAATGATTTTCACTATATTAAATTAAAAAGGTTTTACACTAATAAAAATCAATGCTGACAAAATTAGAAGGAAAAAAGAAAACTGGGCAACAATCTTCATACCTAGGAGTTTTGATAAATGTCTCATTTCTAAAATATATAGATAAGTGCATCGAATTTATAAGGTTACAAGTCATTCCCCAATTGATAATTTGTCAAAGGATATGAAGAGATGGTTTTCAAATGAAGAAATTAAAGCTATACATAATCATATAAAAATGCTCCAAATCATTATTGATTAGAGAAATGCAAATTAAAACAACTATGAAATATACCTCATACTTATCAGATTGGCCAAGATGAGAAAAAGGGAAAATAATTAATGTTGGAGAGGTCGTGGAGGACAGGAACATTGATGCATTTCTGTTTGGAGTTGTGAATGGATACAGTCTTTCTGGAGAGCAATATGGAACTTTGTCCAATGAACAATAAAACTATTCATACCTTTGACCCAGCAATTTAAATTCTACTCCTATATTCAAAGGGAATCATAAAAAAATGGGAAAAGCCCACATGTTCCAAAGTATTCGTAGCTGCTCTTTTTGTAGTAGCAAAAATACTGGAAATTGAGTGGATGCCCATCAAATGGGGAATTCCTAAACAAGTTATGGTACATGAATACTATGGAATATTACTTTTCTATAAGAAACCATAACTGATCAGACTCTAAAGAAGCATGGAATGACTTCCATGATCTGATGCTAAGGTAAAGTAATAGAACCAAGAGGACAATGTGCACATTAACAACAATATTGTGAGATGAACAATTTTGATGGAAGCAGCTCCTCTCAGCAGTTCGGAGAGCTGGGACAATTGTTTTAGACTAACTATTGACTTTATTATCCCCATCCAAAGGAAGAAAAAAGAAAAAAACAAAAAACAAAAAACCAAAAAAAAAAACCTTCAGAATCTGATGAAAACTTTATAAAAATTATCTCATGTATCTCTTTCCCCTAATCCTAATTCTATACACTGAAAATAGTTTATCTATAAACATGTTTATTAAAATATGTATGTATAATGCTAACCTGACAGTTCACCAGGGAGGGGAAGGGGATGGGAAGAAAGGGTAAAAGGAACTTAAAAATATACATGAGCATATGGATGAAAAGAAAGGAAAGAACAAAGGGAGGAAAGAATGAAAGAAAGAATGAAGAAATTAGAGGTTTATCATATCTATATTTTCTAAAATCCTATTCACCATCTTAACTTTCTTCTGGATTATTTTGTGGTTGATTTATCCAATTCTGATAGAGGGAAGTTGAGGTCCCCCACTAATATAGTTTTCCTCTCTCTCTTTCTTCCTAAAGATCATTTAACTTCTCCAAGAATTGGATACTATAGCCACATGGTGCATGTATATTTCACACTGATTTCACTGAAGTATCTATGGTACTTTTTAGAATGATGAAATTTCTTTCATTAACCCTTTTAATTAGATCTATTTTTGCACTGACTTTGTGTGATATCAGAATTGCTACCTCTGTTGTTGTTGTTTTTTACTTCACCTGAAGCATAACATATTCTGTTCCAACCTTATACCTTTACACTGTGAATATCTATCTGCTTCAGATGTGTTTCTTATAAACAACTTCTTGTTGATTACTGGTTTTTAATCTACTCTACTCTTCACTTCCATTTTATTGGTTAGTCCATCCCATTCACATTCACAGTTATTATTACTACATCTGTATTTTCCTCTTCCTATCTATTCATTTGTAACTTTCTCTCTCCTCAGTCATGAAATATTATTCTAGCTTAGTTAAACAATACTGAACTGAAACATCCTATTGTATGAATTCTGTGCATATGATGACTAATGAAAAGAAACTGATGTTCCCACAAAAATTAAAGAATGAGTTTCAAGAGTCATAGATTTTCCAATGAATATCAGAACAAATTCAACTTGCTGACTGGAATGAAATTCAAGAACAAAATATCTATTTCAGACCACCATTTCAGTGATATTTAGTAAATTATGTTAACTGTCCATTATCACTGTCAAGAATGCATATTCTCATTCAATTGACTTTTTGATCAAAGTATTAAGATACAAAATAACAGAATTAGATCAAGCATTGATTGTTCTATAGAAATTGCTCTATATAAATCTAGTTGATTGATTGCTCTTTGAGTATCTATAAATAATCAAACCAGGCAATAATGATAAACAATTTGTCATGTATTTGTGGGAATAAAGGAAATCTCTAACAAAACACCCAGAAAGATTTTTTCCTGTAGGGCATTGGGAATTGTTTTCTTTTGGCTTTATATAGAGAAAAACTTAATAAATAACTGATTAATAATATCGAATTGAATAAAATTGACTATGAATAGAAGAGAACAGGTAAAAATATCCAGTTACTAAATTATTAGAAAATGGGAGAAAGAAAAGCAAACGATTAAAAATGTCAAGAATAGGGGTGGCTAGGTGGCGTAGTGGATAAAGCACCGGCCCTGGAGTCAGGAGTACCTGGGTTCAAATCCGGTCTCAGACACTTAATAATTACCTAGCTGTGTGGCCTTGGGCAAGCCACTTAACCCTGTTTGCCTTGCAAAAACCTAAAAAAAAAATGTCAAGAATCTTCTAATTTTACAAAATAAGAAAATTCTGAATATTCCCAGTAAATTATAGAAAAGAAAGGTTAAAAGCATGAATTCTAATAAGGAAAAGATAGAAAGTATTTAAAATTGGAATTATATTGAAGAGTTGTTTTCAATAAGTATCTCTCCCCAAGAGTGACGTATTTGCTCAAGTTGTAAAAACAGTTTAAATGGCTCTCATGTAGCAGCAATGTTAACTTTATCACTGGAAGAAAAACCAGATTTCAGTGGCTACAATAAATCAGTATGAGATAAAGTACACAATCATAACAATGTCATCCAAAAGATATAGAAAGTCAGGAAACAATGATATCAAAAGAATGTCGGTGAAAATTATTATTTAAGAAAAATTATGAAGAGTAGGGTTTAATTACATGTAGAAAATTTGAACTTCATCATAGAGAAGAGAGGTGTATTGGAATTTTAATTAACAATTCCAAAGGGAAAAAAGTATTTAAAACAGATCTTGAAAGGCGACAAAAATTTATAATAAAACCTGGAAGATTAAAAAATAATAGAAAAAATCCAAAACTCCTAAAGGAAAGTAATTATAATAGTATCTACTATAATTTATAGTAGATACTGTATAATTACAATAATAATAGCAAGCTTTTTATTGTGTTTATTATGTAACAGATATTGTGCTTTATAATTATCTCTTTTGATAAAGCAACTTTGAAACACAGATGCTATTTCTCCATTTTAAAGATGAAAAAACTGAGGCAAATAGAGTTTAAGGGACTTGTCAATATTACAAAATAAGTCTGGATCCAGATTTGAACTTGGGTCTTCCTGACTACAGGTTCAGTACTTTATCCATTATGCTAATATGGTTTTATGGAAGAAAATAAGTTAAAATTGAAAGCCTCTTCATAATTTACTAACAATAGTAATAAATTTACTAATGTTTTTGGTCTTTAAAGAACAATTCTTTCTAAAGGTAAATTAAACAAACAAAAAACCCAAACACCCTTCTTTTGGAATTAAATTCTCTCTTATAATATCATGAATAATAGCAACCAAAAGAAAAAGAAAAAAAGAATGAATTACAAATAGTTATCATATCTGTAAACATACATCACATTCTAACCTTTAATCTTCCTATATGCCATTAAAAAAGATTTAACTTTCAAGTATTCTCTAGAAGCAGTCTTTTTCATTTACTCTAAGTTGAACTGTCCTTTAATGATGTTCTTTTGTATGCTGTTAAAATTATATGTATTATTCTTTGTTCCTGCTTTTTTCACTTAGCATCAATTCAAACAAATGTTCTATTCTTTCACTGAAACTCTCACATTTTTTATTTTATATAGCAGAATAATAATCTGTTATTTGTATTATTTTTAGTTATTTACCAACTGATAGACATCCATTCTGTTTTCATTTGCTATCACAAAAAGTGCAAAGAATATTTTGCTATATATTAGAACTATAATTTTTCTCTTCTTTTCTAATGATAGATACATGTTCTTCTAGGTGTGGGGCAAAAAGTTTTTCAATCAGGAGAACAAGTTCTTAATTACTGACTTCCCCCAACACTCAAAGTCTGAATTTCTCATCAGTCAGTGCCCTTTCTCTTAGAGAGAATGGTTACTTTGGCCTATAAGAGAACACATAAAAAAGAAACAATGAACTAAAGACAATTTCCATCAGTAGAGCTAACTCTAACCCTTCTTCAGTCCTTATTCCCTTCTAGCCTAATTGATTCACTCATTTACTCCCCACCATGGTTCTTCCAAATCTTTTCTTCTCTCCTCAGTCCTCTGACCACACCACCTGTCCCATTTTCTCAAGCAAGGATTTTTGTCTTATATTTTACCTATATAACTGAAGCCAGTCACTGAGGGTTCACCATTTCCTCATTCTCAAATGCTATGATTCATATATACATATATATATATATATATATGTATATATATATATATATATACATATATATATATATATATATATATATATATATATATATATCCTCCCTGCTTCACACTATCAATATATATGGAACAAAGTAAAATCTTAGAATTATTTTAATCAATATTTATATTGGTGATTTTTGAACATATTTTCTTTTTTTAAAATTAAAGATTTTATTTACTTTGAGTTTTACAATTTTTCCCCTAATCTTACCTCCCTCCCCCCACCCCACACAGAAGGCAATTTGGCAGTCTTTACATTGTTTCTATGGTATACATTGATCCAAATTGAGTGTGATGAGAGAGAAAACATGTCCTTAAGGAAGAAACATAAAGTATAAGAGATAGCAAGATCAGACAATAAGATATCAGGATTTTTCCTAAATTAAAGGTAATAGTCCTTGGTCTTTGCTCAAACTCCACAGTTGTTTCTCTGGATACAGATGGTATTTTCCATTGCCCCAAATTGTCCCTGATTGCTGCACTGATGGAATGAGTGAGTCCATCAAGGTTGATCATTACCCCCATGTTGTTGTTGTTGTTGTTAGAATGTACAGTGTTTTTTCTGGTTCTGCTCCTCTCACTCAGCATCAGTTCATTGAAATCCCTCCAGGCTTCTCTGAATTTCTATTCCTCCTGGTTTCTAACAGAATAGTGTTCCATGACATACATATACCACAGTTTGCTAAGCCATTTCCCAATTGAAGGACATGTACTTAATTTCCAATTCTTCGCCACCACAAACAGGGATGCTATAAATATTTTTGTACAAGTGATGTTTTTACCCTTTTTTCATCATCTCTTCAGGGTATAGAACCAGTAGTGGTATTGTTGAATCAAATGGTATGCACATTTTTGTTGCCCTTTGGGCATATTGAACATATTTTCAAATGGTTATTTGCAATTAACAATTCTCTTGAAAATAACTGGGGAATGACTTTGTCTTATATGTGTTGATATTTTATATATTTTCAATCTCATATTTTTATCAATGATGTTTGATTCTCTCTTCAGTTTATTCTATTTTATTCATCAAAACCTTTTCACATTTTATGTAATTGAAATAGTCAATTTTTGTCTTTTGTGATTTCCTAGAGACTTTGTTTGGTTGAGAAAATTTTAAGCAAAAGGGTAAAAAGTATTTGATCACAATATCTTTTAATTTTTTGAATTGCCAAACTGGATTGCCTTTTATCTGTTCCCATCATTATCTCTGTTGAATTTGACCCTATTGATCAACCTCTACTCTTCGTTACTCTTCTTGTTCCTAGGTTTTTGTGATACTACTTTCTGCTGGTTCTCCTTCCTCATGTCAGACATTTCTTGGTCTCCTTTACTAGATCTTTGCTCAACTTATGCCCACTAATCAAAGGCATCCTGGATCTCTTCCTTTTTTTCACTAAACTCAATCACTTTGTGTTTTCATTTTCTCTCATGAATTCACTTATCTTCTCTATAATGAAATTTCTCAGATCTATTTGTCCAGTCCAATATTTTCTTTTGATCTTCAGTTTGATGTCTTCAATTGACTATTAAATATCCCAAACTTGATGATTTATAGACATCCCATATGTCTTTCCCCTAAATCTATCCTTCGCCATAACTTTCCTCATACTGTCAAGGTACCACTATCCTAACAGTCATTCAGACTAGCTAATTAGGTTCCATCCTCAATTCCTAATTCTCTCTCATTACTTATATCCAATCAGTTGTCAATTCTTATGGTTTCTACTTTAACATTTCTTATATATGCTCACATCTCTCTTCTTATCCTAACACTGTTTTAATCCAGGATACCCATTACTTCGCATATGGACTATTTTAATAACCAGTTTGTTGGTCTACTGAAATCTTTCCTCACTTAAATTCATCATTCAATCAGTCATCAAATTGATCTCCATTTTTCATGTTTGACCAGTAGCTCCCTATTACCTCTAAGATCAAAAACAGAATCTATTTTTTGGATTTTAAAGTCTTTCATTATCTATCCCAAGATAATTTTCTAGTCTCCTCACAACCCATTGTACTTTTTTAACTCTGTGGTCCAGTAGCACTGTCTTTTCTCCTAGACCTTGCAAATAACTCTCTCTCTCAACTTTGCACACTCCCCTGGCTGTACCAATGCCTAGAATGCTCTCCTTCTCCCCTTTATCTCTGCTTCCTGACTTCACTGATTTGGTTCAAAGTAAAACTATAGTGTTTCCTTCTATAAGGAAACTTTCCTAATCTTAACCTTATTGCCTTCTCTCTGAGACTATTCTTTATCCTGTCTATATCTTCCTTGTACACAATTGTTTTTATATTTTGTCTCCCATTAGATCATGAATTGATTGAAAGCAGGGCTTGTTCTTTTGTCTTCATTGTATCCCCATAACTTTAGCATAGTGCTTGACACATGGTATAAATATCGTCAACATCATCATCATCATCATCATCATCTTTAATTATAACACTTTGATTAACATACTTGGTAACATGGAGCTTTTATTTTGAGTCCATGTATCTATTTGTAGTTTACTGTGAACGATGATGAAATATGTTCATGTAAATCTAATTTCTGTCAAATTAATTTCAAATTTTACCATCAGTTATTGTCAAAATAGGAGTCTTCCCTCCAACAACTTAGCTTTATTGTTTTCCATTTTATAATATAGTTCATTATCTAATAATGCTAAACATCCCCATTTCCTTAAAATAATTGGGGGGGGGGCAGAGCCAAGATGGTAGCCTGAGAAGAACTTTTCCTAGAAGCACTCTCCAAAATATTCCAAAAACCTTAAAATTATGACTCTAAATTTTTGAGAGACATAATCCACAGAAAGATCCAGTGAGGTAATTTTGCAGCCAAGGCAACCTGGAAGACAATGAGAAAGCTCTGTTCCACAGGGGTGAAGGGGGGCAACAGCACAGAGAGGAATATCTCACCAGAGCAAAGGAGCTCCAGACATCCAGGAACAACCCAATCCACTGAGTGCCTGGATGCCTGGGTCCCAGGGAGCATAAGATCCCAGCAACAGAAGCAGTTTCCTGACCTGCCAAACTAGGAAACACTAAGCACCACTTGGAAGATCAAGGGAGAAACATCTGCCAAAGTGAGTGGGAGCCAGTGTGTCCCTCAGCATAGCTGTGGCCATCAGCACAGTCCAGAGCCCAGGAAGTGAAAGTAGGTACACAGAGCTGCCCGGCAGCTGCTTCTAGAGTGCTCAGCCCACGAAAAGGTAAAGCGGGGGAGACTGTTGAGATCTCTCCTTTGGTCCTCGGACAGGACTCTGGTGCTTTGTCCATAATCAGACCCTGGTGGCAGTCTGGGGGTACCCTATTGCCATAGAGCAGGAACCTTCCTCACAGCTCCAGGGCAGAAGGGTGAGCTTGGGGTCATTCACAGACCAGAAGAGCAGTCAGAGCTTCTCTTAAGACCTTGAAGGAACTAAGGTCCTTGCAGGGGTATCCCAATAACACTCAAAAATTCAGGAAGTACTCCAAAACCAGGCAAAGACTGAGAAAATGAGTAAAAGAAGAAAAGGAACCTAACCATAGAAAATTACTTTGATCTCATGGAAGTTCAAAACAAACACTCAGAAGATGAGAAAGTCCCAGCTTCTGTATCTAAATCCTCTAAAAAATAAAGAAGTTGAGCTCAGACTATTTTGGAGCTCAAAAAAGATTTTGAAAATCAAGTAAGGGAGGTAGAAGAAAAATTTGGGAAGAGAAACAAGGGAGATGCAGGGAAAACATGAAAACCAAGTCAACAGCTTGGTCACAGAGTTCCAAAAAACAAAATGCTGATGAAAATAATATAATAAAAACTAGTTTAGGTCAAATGGAAAAAAACATTCAAAAAGTTAATGAGGAGAAAAATACCTTAAAAAGCATAATAGGTCAGATGGAAAAGGAGATAAGAAAGCTCTAAAGGAAGTCAATGACTGTGAGGAATCAAGACACAATAAAACAATATCAAAAGAATGAAAAATTAGAAGAAAATGTGAAATATCTCATTGAAAAACACAGCAGATCTGGAAAACAGATTGAGAAGAGACAATTTAAAAATTGTTGGGCTACCTGAACATCATGATCAGGAAAAGACCCTTGACTTCATTTTTAAATAATTTCTACAGGAAAATTGCCTGAAATCCTAGAAGCAAAGGGTAAAATAGAAATTTGAGAGAATCCACCTCCTCTGGAAAGAGATCCAAAAAAATATAACCCCCATGAATATTATAACCAAGTTCCAGAACTCCAACGTCAAAGAGAAAATATTACAAGCAGTCAGAACAAAACAATTCAAATATTGTGGAGCTACAGTCAGGATTACACAGGATTTAGCAGCATCTACATTAAGGACTCATAGGGCATGGAACATGATATTCTGGAAGGTAAAAGATCTTGGAATGGAATTGAGAATCAACTACCCATCAAAACTAAACATCCTCTTCTAGGGGAAAAGATGGGCATTTAATGAAACATGGGAATTTCAAATGCTACTCTTGAAATGACCAGAACTGAATAGAATGTTTGATCTTCAAGTACAGGACTCAAGTGAAGCATGGAGAGAGTGAACAAGTAGGCTAAATTATGAGGATCTTGATGATGAACTACGTATATTCCTGCATGAAAAAATGATACTGATAATACTCATATGAAGCTTCTCATTTATTAATGCAGGTAAAAGGAGAGCTTTTATAGTCCAGACACAGGAGAGAGCTGAATTTGAAGATATAATACATTTTTAAAATGGAGTCAATGGGTGAAAAAAATGTACTGGGAGAAGTGAAAGGAGAGGTAGAATAGACTGAGATATTTCATGTAAAAGAGTCAAGAAATACCTTTTGCAATGGTATGGAAGAGACAAAGGTGAGGGGGAATGACAGAGCCTTCATTCTCATCAGAAATGGCTCAGAAAGGAAACAACATATATACTTAATAGGGCACAGAAGAAAAAGAGAAAGGGGATGGGGGAGGGAAGGGGGATATAGGTGATAAAGGAGAAGGTAGATCACTGGAGAGGATAGTCAGATATAACACATTTTCTTTTTTACTTTTTGAAAAATGGTGGGATTGGATGGCCTATCCAGGACCAAGGGGCTGGGTGGTTGCTGTGTCTCTGGGGTGGGATGCAGGCTCTGGACCTCCTGGCCTCTGAAATAGTGCTCTGTCCACTGTGCCACTCAGCTGCCCCACGGCACACTTTTGAAGAGGAACAAAGTGAAAGGAGAAAGAAAATATAATAAATGGTAGTGGGTAGGAATGGATGGAGGGAAGTACAATCAACAACAGCAACTATGTAAAAATAAGGAACTTCTCTGATGGAATTATGATAAAGAATGTGCTCTACCCCAAAGAAAGAGCTGATAGTATCAGAATACAGACTGAAGCACACTTTTTTTCTCTGTCACTTTATTTCTTGTGAGTTTTTTTTATTTCTGGGGGGGAGGGGGATTATGTGCACTCTTAAAACAAGACTATCTTAGTAATGTTTAAATAAAAAAAAATTTTCATTTGGTATGGACTCAAAGTATTTCACCATATATACCTCTTTTTTATTCTCTCCAGCTTATCTATGTCTTTTCCTTAATGCAATTCTCAGAACTAAATAAAACCCTACAAATGAAATGGGACCAAAGAAGACTTCAATATCACTGTTAACCCATTAGTCTTAGATACTATACTTCTCAGTACCAGTCCTTAGAACCCAATTTCATTAGCTTTTTTCACATTTATGTTTGATTTTGAGCATGAATTTTCTTAAAAAAAATTCTCTCCCGATGAACTATCTAGAAATGTCTCTTTCAATTTATATTCACATACTTAATTATAGGACTTTTCATTATAACTTTTATACTTCATCTTATTTGAGTCAGCCCAGTGGTTTTTTGAAGGTTTTTCTCACCTTATCACACAACTTATTCACTATATCTCACAGATTTATGTAATCTATAAATGTTATAATCGTGCCAGCAATGCTTCATTCAAGTCATTGACAAAAGTGGTAAACAACATAATGTCATGTCTAAATAACTAGGGTACTCCACTAGATACTTCATTACAAGTTAATAAAGAAAGATGAATGAAAAATTCTTTGATTCTGGTCATTCACTCAGTTTTGAGTGTACCAGTATTATTATTAGCCCAAGCACCATGCATAGGGATTGTTTTTCCCCCCATTCTTTCTATCTCCACTGCATAGAACATAGTAGATGTTTGTTATAAGCCTGTTAAGTGGTTGAGATCTCTATCTTGTCTACAATATTGGTATGTAAACACTGTTAAATATTTTCCTAAAATATATGTATAGGATATCTTTAGCATTCCCCTGAACTACCAGCTAGTAAAAAGGAAATGAGATTAGTCTATCATAACCTGTTCTTAAGTACAGACTCTTTGTGATCTCTGTCTTTCTCTCTTTGTTCACTAATATTTTATATTATACTCTAGAATTTGCCAAAGACTGAAGCCAAGTTTACTAACCTATGAATTTCTAATACTATTCTCTTATTTCCTCTTGAAAAATTGGGAAAATATTTACTCTTCTCTGATTTTGCAAAAACTCCTAGTCCTCAAATATTTAAGATTGTTGACAGGAATTCAAAAATCACAAATGCTGCTGATGATGTTTGTCCTTCATTTTCAAAGAAAGCCATGACATCAAGGAGGTGATGGCATGACAAGAACATGTATTTTACAGGAATTGTAGATAAGTGAAGGGGGTGATGTGCTAAGTCACTAACCTCATTTTTTTCCAACAGAGTGATCTGGGTCCAGGGGCCCAGATATGGATTAGGACAACTGGAAAGCATCCTGGATAAGAGGCAATTCAGATTAAGTGATCTTCCCAAGGTCTCACAGCATGTCAATGTCAAGTGTCTGAGGCCAGATTAGAATTTGGATTCCTGGATCCTGACTCAAAGGCAATTGTTTTATCCATTATACTACTTAACTGCCCTAATCACATTAGTTAATTCTATAGCAACATTGAATATAGTTCATTAGGTTATTTGAACAAATTGAGCAACGCTATGTATTCCCCTGTTTGTCCTGGGTTTCAAATAGTAAAGTCCATTTTTTGTTCTGTTCTTTCTAGTCCAACATTCTCTTTGAAAGTGGTTGGAATTGGACTTTATTTAATTTATGACATTTTAAAAAGTTATTCCATAAAATAAGGTAAGTTTTGAAAATTACAAATGAAATTCCACTTTGGCATTTATACACATTAAAACACAATTCTCTCTTGTTCCACTTTTTTTGGAAAAAAACATCTGAGATTGGAATGGCCAGCACATACAAATTTCATAGCAAAAAGAACAAAGAGAAAATGTGACTTATTAACATGAAGTCAAATAAAGAAGCCCTGAGTTCTCTTTTCTATATTGTCAATGTTTCTAAAAACCAAAGAATTATGAGGTTGAGTTTTAAACACATCACTTGAATATGTGTGTGGGTTCATTCTATTTTGCTAGGAAAAATAAATTCAAAGCCAAGTCTGTATGAAGGAAATTTAATTGTGCATCTATACAGTCCAGTGGCACCCACTTGTTCATTACTGTGGTGAACCTTTGGTTAAAGAACAGTTAGAGCAAAACAGCATAAACTTTTCACAGTTCCTTTAAAACTTTATTAGGTTTGGTTCTTTATACAGGAGAGTGTATTAACATTCGAAACTAGCATGCTGTTTGGTTTTACTCTTTAGCCATGTGCATTTGTAGGGCCACTACTCATACAAAATGTAAGCAATTTCAATGTTTTTTTAATAAAGTTAGAGAAGGAAAACTTTTACAGTTCACTTGCAAACAGCTGTACAACCTGCTTTGCTATGTATTAAAAACAATTATTAAGCTGTTGCCTGACTATATGGACATATTAACAAAGCTACCATCATTAGGTACGCCTCAGCACTGCTCTTAAGGAATCCAGATGGCAGCTTTAAACTTAATCTCCATGGTGTCCCCTGGGAAGCCTGTGTTCTAATCACAATCTCACTCACTCTTGCTTCGGTGCTGTGGAGCAGAGCAGACAAGAGAAGTGGCCTCCTGCTGCTACCAATGTACTGTAACTGTACTGGTCATTACCCTCTATTGCAGTTAAGATTCTGTTGCGGGAGGAAACACTTTAGACCAAAGATTAATATTTGAGGGGTTAGAAACAATTGATAGTACCCTTATCTAGTGGTTGGCAGTTAACTATATCTCTTTTCTTCAACAATGTGGGAAATTTAGGGACAGAAAACAATCATTTCCTTCCTCTTACTATTCCCATACTGTTATACTAACTTCACTTAAGCCATCTATGCAAAGGAAGCCCTAAGCAAAAGGGAGCACAACCTTGTTTTTGAGATGTCACCAATTTCATCCTTTCTCAGCTTTTTTCTATAACTTTCAATTTCATATTATTACTCCTACCCCAGGAAAAGGAAAGTCATGATCATCTAAACAACTCAATTAGTAACTGAAATGAATTTAATGTATTTCACCTTTTTCTCTCTCTTCTCTTTCCACCCAACTTCCACTCATCTCCTTCTGAACAGATTATTTATCCTTTTTTAACGTTAATCCAAGTAAAAAGGGTAAAGAAATTAATTTCTCATTGTAAAATTTCAAGTTCCTTGGTAAAACAAGGGAATGAGGGGACATTCCCAGAGTAGAGAAGATAGATTAAACAACAGAGTTTATCAGAGCTACCTGAGAACAAAGAAAATGATGACTGATTGCTTGGGTCTTAGGTTGCTAATGTATTTCCTTCCTGTTTTTGACCAAGTTGTGGCTTGTTCTGAAAAGATTTTTCTATTTAGCCAGATGGCACTATGAATAGAGTGCCAGGCCTGTTGTCAGCAAGATGAGTTCAAATCCATCCTCATACACTTACCTAGCTGTGTGATCTGGACAAATCATTTAACCTTGCCTGCCTCCACCCCTTATCATAAAATGAGCTGAAAAAGATATTCTAGTATATTTGCCAAGAAAACCCCAAATGGGGTCATAGAAGAATCAGACAATACTGAGAATGACTGAACAACAACAATTTTTAGAATGATGATGTAAATAAGAGCAATCTCTTGATTACGCCCTGCTCAATGGCAGTACATATCTGAAGGGGGCCACATCTGCTAAAAGAAGGAATTGATCTTTTCGTTTGGCTCTCTTGGTCATGACTCTTCTCTCATATAACCTTCTCTTTGATTCTCTGGTACAGGAAGTGGATGACAGGCATCATTCTTTTATTTTCATGTAACCTTTGGTTCCATGTAGAAGATGAACTCATCTAGGAACCTGAGTTTGCCTTAAGCACTTTGTATTTCCTTTCCTAAGCAGGTAACTAAGCATCAACCTCAAGGGGGATCTATTCAGCCCTGGAAATAATCTAGTGAGTTTGAAAGGTCTGAAGATGCTGAGTTCAGTGAAAGGAGTGCTTGACTGGAACAAAAGCAAGTACAGTCAAATGAAGCAGCTAAAACAAAGGTTAATTGAAGAAGCAATTGGGCACAAAGTTCAAAGGACAATAAAATGTGGACTGGAGCAATAGTTCAGAATTGAAGGGAAATGTAAAAATGCCAAATAAACACCATTATGAACTGCTTTATGTTTAGATGAAATATCATTCTTCCTAAGATTTCACCAGTAGTGATATTTAATAGATTAAGTAAAATGGACTAATAAATCAGGTTCTGTTGAACAACCCTTAAAATACAATCTTAAAAATCATAATATCAGAGATTCAGAAGTGGGAGACACCTTAGAAATTCCCTAATCCAATTCTATAATTTTACAGGTTGGGAAATTGAATTCCAATGAGATAATCCAAGTGATAATACTAACAATGCTGAGATTTAAACTCACATAAGTGAATTTCTACTTTATCTGGTTCTCAAGGTGGCTATGAATATTGTTTTCTCTTTTATACAATACCACTGTCTATAATCTTAAACCTTCTTCTTTGATAGTAGACCTTGAAATATTAATAATCTATATGAAGTAGTTATTTCTCCCCTGAATTTTGATTCACTTTAGTTTAACAATTTCAAGTTCTTTTGTTTATAAGGAGAAACTGGAAAGATTATGGTTTCCGCTTCAATAATTCATGAGAATATTGTTTCTATTCTCACTCTTTTTTTTTCATCTTGCTCTTTATACATAACTCTAGCTCAACATTTACAAATAAACACTTTAAGCAAAAAGTTTCATGTCATTTGTTATAGAATGAGGGAACCAAGAACTTGATTCCTCTAAAAAAAGTTAGCATCAGTCCTAGATATAAATCAACATTGGAAACTTGCAAATACTTACAAAAAAGAAAAACAAAAATAAATTGGTCAAGATCTCTTCCTCTTCAACACCTACATGGGGAAAAACAGAGCAGTCAATAGCTTGTTAATTACTTCCATTCAATAAAAATAGAATACTGGCTAGGAATTCATAGTTTAAATAAAATAGCTTCTGACAGAATGAGAAAGAGGACCGATAGAAGCAAATGTTAGAGGATGTGGTTATTTGGTCACTCAGAGTTCTGTTTTTTTGTTATGAATTTGACAAATATCAAATGTGAAAATTTCCATATATAAAAAATGAGGATTATATATGAATCCAAAAATCTGTGAGGTACAGCAATGTTTTAAAGCATATAATTCATTAAAAGTATATATTAGTGGGGTGGCTAGGTGGCACAGTGGATAGAACACCAGCCCTAGAGTCAGGAGTACCTGAGTTCAAATCCAGTCTCAGAGACTTAGTAATTACCTAGCTGTGTGGCCTTGGGCAAGCCACTTAAGCCCATTGCCTTGCAAAAACCTAAAAGAAAAAGTATAAATTAGTACTCATATAATCTAAATCATCCATGCCTCTTCTAAACTATCTTCTACTTTTTGTGTATTTTAATAATTATTTTTTCCTTCCTTTCTTTCTTCCATCCTTCCTTCTCTCTCTCTTTTTCTTTCTTTCTCTTTCTTTCTTTCTTTCTTAGTACTACATAATCCTTCCCCCAAAACACAAATTATCTCTTTTAACAATTATATTTTCATAACAAATCCATGCAAATTTTGAATCACTTCCACTGCAATTGTCCATAAGGACTATTTGTGCCTGTCACAGGTCAGGCTTCTGAGATAGAGGCTTCTGAGTAAATATTGATCTGATCAGCCACAGTCAGAAACATTACCTTGATCCCAATATAGTTATGTCATTTTGGTTCTCTTAAAAAATGAAACAAAACAACAAACCAGCCAATCATTCATATTTTATGTGTGAGCCCTCCTCCCTCCCCCACTTTTCTCTCCCATTCATGGATTTAGACTTATAAATGAAAAATCATATTTATATGAGTATTGAAAAACCTTGTATAATATTTTTCATAGTCCTTTGTAAGTAATCTTTTAGACTGTTTTTTTCCTTTATGGAAAAAAAGATTATTAATGAGAAAGGAAGTTCTTTGAAAAAGATTTTTATTGGATTTGCTGATACAGGAAGAAGATAGCTCTTGAGGGTCTCCAATTGGAGGAAGAGCCTTAGTTTGTATCTTACTTGAAGTCAGCATGAAGCTGAGAGGACAAAGAACTACTGTTTCCTTTTAGATGAAGGAGATTGGAGACTATTAGGACTGTGAATTTTGAGAGTAGCAATTATTTTAGGGTTTTTTTGTTTTTCTTGTCACTTTTCAGTTGTGTATGATACTTCATAATCCCATTTGAGATTTTCTTGGCAAGAATATTAGAATCATTTGCCATTTCCTTCTCTAGATTATTTTACAGATCAGGAATTGAGGCAAATAAGCTTGCCCAGGATCACACAGCTGGTGTCTGAGACCATATTTGAACTTACAACGAGAAGTCTTCTTGATCTCAGACCTGACTTTCTATCCACTATACTACCTAATTAATTTTATGATCCCCAAGTTCAGTATCAGTGTTTCAAAGGAACAACCTTTGAAACCCTGTTTAGCAGTAACTAAGAGAAAAATTCAATCAGAGGTTATGTTATATTCTAAAGCAAAATTGGTGGGGCAATTGCTATGTGGAAAATTAATTAGATCTAAGCATATTCTTCCCAATGATCCCAAAGATATAAGGGATAATGTACCCCTCAAATAAAGGTGGAGAACTGAGCATACTTTTGTTCTTGAAGTAAGTATGCTTTTGTAAAAGCTAGTTGATATTAATTGGTAACATGGAAATGAGCATAAGACACTGGCACTTGAAGGTATATTTATTTGTGGGTTTATATACACATGTGTTTGTGATGGGGAACACATGAAAGAAAGTTTCATAAAATAGCATTAGAAAAAGACACTTAGCTCCTCAGGGGTACCCTAGACCCAAATAGGGCAGATGTAGCAGACCTTATTCTGGGAGCATAAGGTTAGAGCCAGCTACTACACTAGGCTCTGAAACAGATGTAATTCCATGCCCAGAACTCCCAAGTTCCAAGTTTACACAAGCCAAGTTCAGTTTTGGGGGCTGTCCAAAATTGTATCTATCTTTGGCTCATAATACCCTCAACCAGAGCTACACATGGGAAATCTCAAAATATAGCACTAATATAACCTGTGTTTTCATCTTCTCAGATGTGGGTAAAAATTGTCCCCAGTTCCCACAAAAGAACTAAAAATAACATTGCATTTATTGGGGCTTGAACAGCCTATATTTCACAGAATGTGCAGAAAATGAGGACAGTGCTTAAACAACTCATGGAAGCACAATAAACAATTAACAGTTTCATTGTATTCCATTCCACAAGTATGTATTAAGTGCCTATACCATGGTGGGTATTGTGAATGAAAAAAAAAAATTAAAAGGTATGGTACCTTGCATTGCTGTTAAGTGAAAAACACACAGGGAAAGTAAGTTTTAAAAGTATTTGGGGGAGGAATATTGCTGATACCTCAAAAAATCAGGAAATATCTCTAGTAAGAACTAGCAGTTGAACTTTGATCAAAACTTTCATCCAAGAAGTTGTATTCTTCCTTATCACACTTGAAATAAACTAAGAGAATTAGAGAGGGCACAAAGGGAGTTGAAAAAGGTGACTATTTATTTCAAGGTTGGTAGAGAGACTGCACAAAGATATAGAAAATCACAGAATGTCAAGAAAGTTTTGAGAAGTTAGATTCTGAAGCTATTTTACAATTTTAAAAAAGAGTTCAATATAAAATTCTTTCCTTTTCTATAAAACATAGGATTAAAATGCCTATCTTATTTTGGTTTTTTAAGTTTGAAAGTTTATAAAAGTAAATGTCCAGAGATAGCTACCATGAACACCAAAGAAGTCAAAGCAATAGTGGATAATAGGGGGGTAATAGATCAAAAGCTAGATTGGATCCAGATTGCTGAGTGATTTAAATATCAAAGGGAATTTTTTTTAACATAGAGATAATGGGAAACTACTGAAATTTCTTTAGTAATGAGTGGCCTAGTCTGTCCTACACTTTAGGAACATCAATTTGGTAGTTACATAGAGTACAAATTTGAGAATGAAGAGAATGAAGGCAGGAAGACAATATAGGAAGCTATAGAAAGCTATAATCTAGATAAGAGATTTTGATTGTCTTAAAAAGGGTTGTAGTCATGTGAGCTGAATAAAAAAGATAATATATCTGGAAAAGATAATATAGATTTAGAGTCCAGAAATAGAAAATGATTGGATTTGGGAGACTGATTGAATGAAGCATTGAGGATGACTGCAACGTTATGAATCTGAGTGACTAGTTTGATGATCCTTTGAATAGACAATGAAAGGTAGGACAGATTTAGGGGATAATTAACTCTGATTAGATATGTTGCACTTAAGATGTTGATAGAATGTCTAGGTGGAAAAATCCAAGTTGAAATTTGAGAGGTGGGAGTGAAGTTCTTTATTCTCTTTTAAGTTCTACTTTTCCTCAGAGCTCTAACCAGTCCTCCAGATTCACATCACTACACAATAGACTGTATTCTCCTTAGAAGGAAATGTCCTTTGGGGTCCTTTGGGGGCAAAAATATCACATTCCTATGAATGCTACTTTCCCTTTGAGATCCTATCCAATCTTCTAGCTTTTTGATGCTACTCTAAGGGCTTATACTCCTACTAAATGATGAATGAAAGCACTTAGATTTGTGAACAGGCAACTCCCTTCCAATAGTGTCTTCACAGACCAGATAATAGCAATTGTTCAGGGAAACTCCTTCCAATTCCATGACCTTATGTATGATCCTTTTCTCTTTTCAACAGGGTAACAGGGCCCATGAAATTATTCTTTTTCTAGAAGGATTCTGGATTTGTGCTCTTTTCTTCTGCATATATTAGACATAAGAAATTTTCTTCTACTACCATTTGGACCATATTCTTCCTACATACATGGTTCCCATTGCTTTAGAGCATATGTGTCTATTCTGCTGCCTCTTTAGAACTAGATCCAGGTACTCAAAATCTAAAAATTTAGAGCTTAGAGACCTTCTTAAGCCTCTTGTTAAATAAATGGTATTTTATCATTGCATGAATTCTGAGGCAAAAATAAGCAAAAACCCATTAGCAATAAAGTTTGTTTGATTCAGAATTGGCACATTCCATATATCATTTATGTGGTTTTTTTTTTATATACCAAATAATTTGTGTTTGATTGATGGATTTCAGTTTAAGCAATTACAGGTGCACCATTGCCTTATATGGTTTCCATTTCCCTACATTATTATATCAAGATAAAACACGGTTATATTTAAAAGTGCAATGGTAGCAGATAATTCCACCTGACTTCTTTCCTAATACTTGTACATGATGGCAGTATACTCAGTAATTCTGTGTGCTTAATGAGACACAATGAAAAGAGGTCTTGAGATGAAGACTGACAGAATGCCTTGAACTAGATTAGCTGTGATTGGGAAAAGCAATGTTTGCATTGAGTGTAGAAACTTATATAGTCTGTATTTTAAGGCATTCTGCTTCTACTTTCATTATCTCAAAATTCACTTTTGTATCAGTGATTCAGAGCTATTAGATATGTCAGGGGGGGAAAAGGAACTGAGATATTATTGACTCTGCTACCCTAAAGTGAAGAGATTGTATAGAAAGTAGGTAAGTATAAAAGTCACATGAGTTCATAGATCTATGTAGGGTAGCAAGCTTAGTCTTTGGACTCAGTTCATCTTTTTGTGAATGTTATCATTATTTAGGTTAGACTTTCTTCATTTTCTATCTCATTAGGAATAGAACAACAGAATTATACCATTAAACCACTGAAGCATTATATGTTTCTATCCCTCAGATGCTTGTATATAGACACCAAGAAGTGGGGGCATAATGACAAGATGTCATCTTGTATATTGTGTCCCTAAGGATAGTCTCTCTGATTCACTCCCTTTCTTTAAAGTCTCCATGCCTGGGAAAGTAGACTATAAAATTAGTTTCAGCTAACCTTGGTATAGGTACCAAATAAATGTTTGTTAAATACATAACCTATGAGTAAACTCAATAACTCTAAATTGTCAAGCCTTAAGGGGCCTTATCTACAAATATGCAAATAGGAACTCATTCCTTGCTCTCTTCTTAAAAACATGTCCTTCCTTTATCAGTAATTCAACTAGATTCCCATACTTGTGTGAAGATATGGTTTTGTTTGCAAACCTAATGCAGTTTAGCTTCTTTTTTCCAGACAAAAGGCAAAATATTTGGGTCTTGATGACTTCACCACTTCTTTGATTTTCACCAACTTTCATATACTAGGATTCCATAGCCTCAAGAATTATTCTTTCTCTCAAAAACATTTTCCCACCTCTAAGTAAATGTGAGACCTTGAAACTTCTAGTCAGTATACAATGACAACTCCAATTCAGATCTTCAAATTCCTCATAATTTTCTTTCTTTTGAACTTCCTTTCCTCTCAATCTCCCTACTTACATTGGAATGAATAGCACAGTCATATCTTAGCTAGTTATCCACTTTTTATTGCAGTATCATATGCCTAACAAGAAAACCCCATAACAATTCTGAAGGACTAGTCATTCTATCATTGGATCAGTAGCTAGAGTGGGAAGGAGAATGATTGGTTTGTTTCCCCTTCATTCTGATTTTCTTTCTGGGGAGTGGGGCTGGTGCATGGGTAAAACAGAAAGTGATGGTGAAGAGAAAGGGAATGGATCTCTATTCTCTACCAGGATTAACTCCAACTTACTCTCAGAAACAGAATGCTCAACATTATACAGCTTGTAAATGCCTGAGGCTGGATTTGAACTCTCAAAGATGAATCTTCCTGTCTGCAATTCTAGCCCTCTACAGTGTTCATGATTTTCTTTTTGAAATGTGTTATCTAAACTTCTATTTTGTCATTATTTTGTGATATTTGTTAGTTCTTATATTGACCTATTTTCCAGTTCAGTGGTTGTGATGTCATATTGCTATTGTTTTTTCTACTGTTTTTGCTTTAATATTGTTTTATTCTCTCATTTTCTCCTTAGTACATTCTAATTTTCAAGATATTAGATTCTTGGGCAAATTTTTCCACTGTCTAATCTAAATTATCAATTTCTTGTCAATTTTTCTTATTGGCCAATTAATTTTGTTTCATTTCTTTAGATATTCCTGTAGTGATCTGAGTACATTTTTCACTAATGTTCTACTTTATTTGAGAATATCTTTCTAAGGTATTTCTTCATAGTATTTGATTATAACAGCAAGTTCAGTGTCTGGATTGTGGGACTGTGTTTGTTTAGCTCAAACTCTGCTCTTCATCTATGGATGGAATATTTGGTCCTAAGTATGCTGAGTAAAAGCAGACCCCACATTTTGTAGGAATTGTTTGTATTTGTTTCATGTTGTGAATAAGGCTTATACTACCTACATACCTTGTTGCAACTGAGTTCCCGTTTGCTTCTCCTAGTCTTATTTTTCTTCTGTAGTCCAGACTCTGTAACACTCTAAGGCTGAGACTTTTCTCCCTGATGTTTCAGGGCTTGTACCCCCATTGGGTTATGCTTGCAATCTCTCCACCCCTTCTCCTGTTTACAAGAGATTCCAATATCCTTTTTAGCTGGATTCTTTTCACAGAGGACATGGTGGGTCACCCACGTTAGACTTTGCCAAGGTCTTTCTCTGGCCTGTTAGTTCTAGGTTGTCTTCTTTCCTGGACTTTGTGTTCTTTTTCCTTTATTCTAGGCTTTCTAGTTCCTATTTTGTAGAGAAAAATAGGAACTCTTACCCCATTACTATTGGGCTGATTTGTATTATTCCATCCATCTATCCTAGTCTGTCTACATGCAGGGTTTATAAAGGATTACAATAGTTCTGAGGAGTACTTACTTGAAGAGTATAAAGCTGATTCCCCTTTTTCTTGTTTTTCTTTTTTAAGTCAGGTACATTTTTAAAAATTTAATGGAATGTTTATGGACAAAGAGGAGGCTCAAGAGATACATGAAAAGGTAAAAAAGGGGAGGGTGAAGAAAAAACCCTGTTATTAAGTAAGATGAAACAGACTGTTCCCACCTGGGAAAAAGAGTCTCATAATCTCGAGAATTGTAACTCTATTAGAGAGAATATACTTAGCCAGAAGTGATGGTTACTCACAGAGTTTTCTGTGACTCAGATAGAATGATTTACAAACAATACCTCCTTAAAAAGGGGGTCAGTAAGGAGACCTAGGATGGAAGAGACTGAATGGGTTAAATCTCTATACATTAAGAGGTACAAAAAGACCTATTGTAATAGAGGGGAGAGAAGGGAGAAGGTGACAACTACCTGAATCTTCATCCCATCAGATTTGGATTAAAGTCAATTTACACACAGTTAAGAAATTTAATGGTACCTTTCAAGTATTAAAAGGGAAAAAGGGGAGGGGGGACTGGGAAGGGGAGGAAAAGGGTAACTAACAGAAGGATAGTAAGGAAGGAAGGGAAAAAGGAAAGAGGAAAGAAAGGGGGAGTTGATATAGGAGGGAAAACACACCAAAAGTGATGGTTTCAGAAACAATATACTAAGGAATATGAAAAGGGGAAAAATACAAACAGAGGGAAGATAGCATGGAGGGCAATAAAGAGTTAGTAATTATAACTTTGAATGTAAATGGAATGAACTCTCCCTTAAAATATAAGTGAATAGCAGAGTGGATTAAAAACCAGAATTCTGCTATATTCTGCTTATAAGAAACTCATTTGAAGCAGAGAGATACATATAGAGTAAAGGTAAAAGTTTGGAGCAAAATATATTTTGCTTCAGCTGAAGGGAAAAAAGTGTGGGTGGCAATCCTTATCTCAGACAAAGCAAATGCAAAAATAGATAGCATTAAAAGACATAAGGAAGGAAACTATATCCTCCTAAAAGGTACCATAGAAAATAATTTCAATACTAAATATCTACACACCCAATGAATGGGACAGCATCCAAATTCTTAAAAGAAGAGTTGAAAGAGCTACAGAAAGACAAACAGCAAATTGTCTCCCACTATTGGGAGACCTCAACCTCCTGCTCTCAGATTTAGATAATTCTAATCATAAAATAAACAAGAAGGAAGTTAAGGAGGTATATATTTTGTTAGAAAACCTAGATGTGATAGACTTATGGAGGAAAATGAATGGGGATAAAAAAGAATATATGTATTTTTTCAGCAATAATTTTGAGCATTTACACAAAAATTGACCATGTACTAGGGCATGAAAACCTAATGATCAATTGCAAAAAAGAAGAAATAGTGAATACATCTTTCTCAGATCATAATGCAATAAAATTATATGCAATATTGGGCAAGGGAGATATCGACCCAGAATTAATTGGAAACTAAATAACTTCATTTTAAAGAATGAGTAGATGAAGCAACAAATTATAGAAAAAACTAATTATTTCATCCTAGATAATGACAATAATGCAACAACTTACCAAAACCTAAGGGATCCAATCAAGGCAGCTGTCAGGGGACATATTATACCCTTATATACTTAAATGAATAAGTTAGAGAAAGAGAAAATCAATGAACAACCACACAAATAAAAATTAGAGAAAGAACAAATTAAAAACCCCCAATTAAACACCAAATTGTAAATTCTAAAATTAAAGGAGAAATTAATAAAATCAAAAGCAAGAAAACTATTGAACAAATAAATAAAATCAAGAGCTGGTCTTGTGAAAAAACCTACAAAATTGATAAACTTCTGGTCAATTTGATTAAAAAAAGAAGAAAACCAAAATGCTAGTATCATAAATGAAAAAAGGTGAAGTGACCACCAATGAGGAAGAAATTAAAGTAATAATTCAGAATTATTTTGCCCAACATTATGCCAATAAATTTTACAATCAAAGTGAAATGGACAAATATTTACAAAAATATAAGTTGCCCAGATTAAATGAAGAGGAAATTGAAAAACCTAAATAATCCTATCTCAGAAAAAAAATTAAACAAGCCATTATTGAACTCCCTAAGAAAAAATTTCCAGGGCCAGATGAATTCACAAGTGAATTCTATTGAACATTTTAGGAGCAAGTGGTTCCAATTCTATATAAACTCTTTGGAAAAAATAGGTGAAGACAGAACTCTGCCTAACTCTTTCTATGACACCAATATGGTGCTGATACCTAAACCAGGAAGAGTTAAAACAGAAAAAGAAAATTGTAGAACATTTCCCTGATGAATATAGGTGCAAAAATTTTAAATAAAATCTTAGCCAAATGATTACAAGTTATCACTAGGATAATACATTATGATCAAGTAGGATTTATCCAAGGAATGCAGGGTTGCTTCAATATTAGGAAAACTGTTTGTATAATTAATTATATCAATAACAAACCTACCAGAAATTAGATGATTATATGAATAGATGCTGAAAAAGCTTTTGACAAAATACAGCATCCATTCCTACTAAAAGCACTAGAGAGTGTAGGAATAAATGGATTATTCCTTAGAATAAAAAGTAGTATCTATCTGAAACCATCAACAAGCATTATGTGCAATGAATATAGGTTAGAGGCATTCCCAATAAGATCAGGGGTGAAACAAGGATGCCCATTATCACAACACTATTCAATATTGCATTATAAATGTTAGCTTCAGCAATAAGAGAAGAAAAAGAAATTGGAGGAATTAGAATTGGGAACTCTCACTCTTAGAAGATGATGGTATACCTAGAGAATCTCAAAATGTCATCTAAAAAACTACTAGAAATAATTAGCAACTTTAGCAAAGTCACAGGATATAAAAATAACCCTCATAAATCCTCAACATTTCTATATATGACAAGCAAGATACAGCAGAAGGAGCTAGAAAGAGAAATACCATTCAAATTAACCTCAGACAAAATAAAATACCTGGGAGTCAACCTGCCAAGGCAGACTCAAAAACTGTTTGAAAACAATTACAAAACACTTTTCACACAAATAAAATCACATTTAAAAAACCTCAACTGCTTCGTGGATAGGTTGAGTTAATATAATAAAAATGGCAATTCTACCAAAACTAAACTTCTTGTTTAGTGCCCGACCAATCAAAATTCCAAAAATATAACTTTAATGTGTTAGTAAAAATTGTAAATAAATTCATATGATTAAAAAAAAGTCAAGAATTTCCAGGGATTCAATGAAAAAAAAGTGCAAATGAAGGAGACTTAGCCTTACCATGTCTAAAATAATATTATAAAGCATCAGTCATCAAAACTGTCTGGTTTTGGTAGAGTGGTGGACCAGTGGAATAGACTAGGGACAATAGCAGGAAATGATTATAGTAATCTGCTGTTTGATAAACCCAAAGAGTGCAACTATTGGCATAAAAACTCTCCCTTCAATTAAAAAACTGTTGGGAAAATTGGAAGTTAGTATTCAAGAAACTTGGAATAAACTAACATTTTGCACCCTACATCAAGATAAGATCAAAATGGATATAGGATGTAGACATTAAAAAAATTATAAGCAAACTAGAAGATCAAGGAGTAGTTTATGGAAAGGGAAGCAGTTTATGCCCAAGGAAGAGATGGAGAACATCATTAAAAAAATCTAGATATTTTTGATTACACTAAATTAAAAAGCTTTTGCACAGACAAAACTACTGTAACCAAGATAAAAAAAATGTAGTAAATTGAAACAATTTTTAGGGCTAGTTATTTCTGACGAAGGATTCATTTCTAAAAAATACAGAGAACTGAGTAAAATTTTCAAAAACATGTCATTCCCCAATTGACAGATGGTCAAAGTATATAAAAAGCAATTTACAAATGAGGAAATCAAAGTGATCCATAGTCATATGAAAAATTGCTCTAAATCACTACTTAGTAGAGAAATGCAAATTAAGCATCTCTGAGGTATCACCTCATACCTCTCAGACTGACCAATATGACTAGAAAGGACAATGATCAATGTTGGAAGGGATGTGGGAAGTCTGAGACACTAATATATTGTTGGTGGTGAACTCATCCAACCTTTCTGAGCAACCAAATGGAGAGCAATTTGGAGTTATGCCCAAAGGGCAACAAAAATGTGCGTACCCTTTGATCCAGCAATACCACTACTGAAAAGATGATGAAAAAGGGTAAAAACATTGATTGTACAAAAATATTCATAGCAGCCCTGTTTGTGTTGACAAAGAATTGGAAATTAAGTGAATGTCCTTCAATTGAGGAATGGCTTAACAAACTGTAGCATGTGTATGTCATGGAACACTATTGTTCTATTAGAAACCAGGAGGAATGGGAATTCAGGGAAGACCAGAAGGATTTTCATGAACTGATGCTGAGTGAGATAAGCAGAACCAGAAAAACACTGTACACTCCAACAAGAACATAGGGGTGGTGATCAACCTTGATGAGCTTGCTGATTCCATTAGTGTAGTAATCAGGGACAATTTTGGGCTATGGGCAATGGAGAATACTATCTGTATCCACAGAAAGAATTTTGAGTTTGAACAAAGACCAAAGACTATTACCTTACCTTCAATTTGGAAAAAAAAACAATGTTATCTTATTATGTAATTTTGCTATCTCTTATACTTTATTTTTCTTCCTTAAGGATATGATTTCTCTCTCATCACATTCAACTTAGATCAATGTATACAATGCAAACAATGTAAAAACTAACAGCCTGCCTTCTGTGGGGGATGGGGGAGGGAACCAATAATAGGGGGAAAATTGTCAAACTCAAAATAAATGAAATCTTTCTTTTAAAAAAATAGGAATGATTGTAAGAGGTTTTGTAGGAAAAGTATCTATTAGACTTGGCAACTGATGTTTTCCAGGTTGTGAACTTGGAGTATTGGATGAATGGTGGTAAACTTGAAAAGATAATAGGGTAATTAGGAAGGAAAGGGTAAAAGGGGTTTAAGGGTAAAAAAATTTGTTTCAGATATGTTGTTTTGAGATGTCCATGAGGGATCTAGGCACCATGATATATTGTCCCTCATAATACCACCCCCATTTCTATCTGATACTCTTCATTTTTCTGACTACTTGAGTTCTAGTCCCTTATGACATAGTGCTAACCCCATTGTAACATATACCTTTTCTAGCTCAATTCATTTGGCTTTCTCTTTATCTAGGGCTTTGCTTGTAACCTCTCTTTATTGCAACCGTAGCCCCACATCACCTATCTTTTTAGCCCTTTGGTTCACCTTCTAAAGTTTTCAAAGCCTCTGAATAGCTATTTGGAATAAGCTTTCCTTTCTTTTTCTTTTTCAGTTTCAGAATAAACTACACATCTTATGTCAACAATGAATTTCCTTTGACATCTATATGTGTATACAATTCATATAATTTTAAAACAGAGTAAATTGCTCTGGCTTTTCTACTATGCATTTTAAGTTATGATGTTCTATTTAGTCTGTTTTGATTTTTTCACCTTTTAAAATAAATATCAGCTATTCACCTAATCATGACAGATCTCTGGTTAATGCAGTTCTCCCCAATGCACCTTAAGTCACAATAGAGATTAAAAACATTGAATATTACAATATTTGCCCAAATAATAATACAAGTCTCAGAAGCATAAAGGATAAAAACAGATCCTAAACCTGACCAAAAGGGACTGAGCACAAGGAAAGGAAGGAGACTGATTCAGATACTTTCTAATTCATCAAACTTATGAAATCTCCAAGTCCTGGGGAAACAATTGCTCAGATGAACCTATGAAATTTTGTACCAAAAGTCCCAATATATTCTGTGCAAAAGGCTGTCACTGAAGTCCAAGCAGGGATTCAGTCTTGTGAACAATGCGAACTCCTTTAAACTGCACTTCCTCTATTCCTTCCAGTCCAAGGTCACACAGCAAAAGTACTATATCCCTTCAGGATACAACAGGACAAAACAATATTAACCTCTGAGTCAAATATGATTCAGGTGGCAGAAACTTATACCACTTTCAAATACTCAAGTGTATCTATTATCTTATCCATTTAGGAGTATCCTTCAGTTATGTAGATCACAAACCATCTATGCTTCCCTGTATGATTCTTTTTCTATGTTCCTTAAGTTTACCTCAAGGAGGCCTCATTAAAGTTTATGAAAACATGCATGATGAACATAGAAACATCATGCTAAAGGGCATGGGAGAAAGCACACATCTTACTGCACTCTATATGGCAGTATGCCATAAGGGAATAGAACTCAGGTAATCAGAGAAAGAAAAATGAAGTGTCAGATAGAAATGGGAGTGGTATTGTGAGTGCAAATATATCACGGGGTATCCCTCTGGGCATCTCAAAACATGTTTGAAACAGAAACAATTTTACCCTTGAACACACCTCTCCTTCCTAATTCCCCTATTTTTTTCAAGTTTATCATCATTCATTCAACAGTCCAAGTTAACAATCTGGAAAACACTCTCAATTCTTCAAGTTCATTCTCCATATTAAATCAGTTGCCAATAAGAAAGAGCAAGAGCAATATGCATTTTCCAGAGCCTAAGTAAGCATGCCATTATGAAAATGATATGCAAAACCAAAGAACTTCTCTGGGTAAACAGATTTCACATGATCTTCCACAAGTTCTCACAACTGACAATATCAAAGACCTTACATCAATGAATGCTGTGTACAGACCTCTTTTCTGCATCCTTGAAATATTGGAGGATAGATTCTTATTGTCATATAACCCAGAAGGAGCCTAATGATATTCGAAATATCTTCAGGTGGACGTTTAACTAGAGAGGGATTGCATTCAACCTGAGGTTCTTGGTCAATGACTTTAGTATTGGTTGATAATGATCTGTTGAAAAACACTAAAGTTTCAGAATTATGCCCATCAAATGTATGGGGTATCAGAGAAGACTAGTATCCTTGGTGTGATGAATACCAAACCCTTTTCATAGCTTCTTTACACCTTTGGTTTACATCTGTTACCCAGTTCTCACCTTTAGTCCCAAGATGTTGATGAGTGTAGGCAGATGACCTACACCAGGTTGAGGGTAACCAACAAATTTCAAATCCCTTGGTGAGTTAAATGGGAGTCTTACCCCAAGAATGTGAAAACTGTCTTCTGGCAGAATGTGTGGATATAAACAATTTAACTCAACAAGCCATGAAGACAGTGAAAGTAGATGCAATGGAATGCTTACAACCTTAGACATCAAATATGCTAAAATTAATGTATTGTATCCTGAACCATTACCAGTTATCTCATTACTGGATTTAGGGAGATTCAGCTTGACAAGTTTGTGTTACTGCCTCATTTAAAACCAATTTATTTGGCAGTCAAAGGACAGCACCTATATCACTTTATCATTTTTACCTACTTCAAAATCTTATAGCAACAGGCAAGTTATGAAGCAAAAAGTGTGGATGCATTACTACAATCACATCCCTGCACACAGGTAGCCCAGCCTATCAGATTGTAACCTTACTGCCTTCAAACAGAAGCGGGATTTGGCAGACTCTTAGGAGTCTGAGCATCCTTTTTTAAGATCACATCTTTCACTTCCTGTCAGGAGAAAGGAACTCAAAAAATGCCCTAAAAATTGTCCATTTCAAGAAGTCTAACCTTTTCCTGTATACTGTGAAGATGAGGGATACTACTTAGTGGTACACCCACAGGAGATTCACCAACTTGATGAAGGGCTTCTAATAGTTCTTGCTCCATCTATTATCCCTCACTCTTACAATGAAAAGAAACGATCATCTCTCCTTGTCATACATTTCCTTAATATCTTTTACTTTAAGTCATCATATGTTATGTGGCATGGCCTTCTCACTCCTATCATGTGCCTCTCTAAAGTCTTCGGTGTGCTATAAATTTTGAATAATCTATATTCACTGCCACAATGTAACATTCATAAAAGGTTATTCTTAAAAAAGATGGGCATTTGTTTTCATGGGACATGTGAGGCCATTAAAGGAGCTTTGTGTTATTCCAAAGGCAATCAGGGGCACAAACCTCTTCCTTGCTTAACTAATTCAACTGTCTTTCTGAAATATATGAACTAATTTTTAACCTCTATAGTTCTTCCATTCAAGTTGATGCCATAATACTGGTAATAGAAATTCCTCATCCATCTGAATTTTCCTTTGTGGATAATCATACCATTCTCTTTACTATGGTTGATTATCATATGATCCCATGTTGATTATATCTCTGCAGTGTTCTGGGGTTCGAATGCTCCTCAACTTGAATAATCTGCCCTAGATTTCCTCAATATATCTCCCTTTTTATTGTCTTTCCATCTTCATAGTCAGAGGATTGTCAAATAATCAAGTCTGTTATGTCTTTTAAGAAATTAGGATGGACTCAACTATGACAGACTGACCTCTTCCCAGTTTCTGTTGGAAACAATATTAAATCAGGTCTCTATATGGATTCTGCAGTGGCAGAATATATGTGAAAATAAATTGAAATAATTTTCCTTTTTGATAACTTAGAAGTACTTCTAAGTCTGTCTCACTTGAGTAAAAGAAGAGCACAGGAGCAATGGACAAGTCAGAAGAATTTTACTTCTTGCACAAATAAGCAACTGAGGCACCTCAGTTCACACTCAGTAGCTCAGTGGCACAACAGATAAGCTGTGTCTCCTGTTTCAGTGGGCTAATTTGGAATCCTGGAATTATGGCATAATAAGTGGGATTTGTTTGAGCAACCTCCATGTTGTGGGCAACCAGCATCTGAAGATTCCATCATGAGAGGCTTGGGACACCATGCCCCCTTGGCCCAAAGAAAGATATAAATTTTAAAAATGAACAAAAAAGAAGAGCCCTGAACATAGAAATCTATTATGACAGGGAAGATCAAAACAGAAACTCATAAGAGGCGAAGACTGGCAGAATGCCTGTGTGTGAAGCCTCAAGGAGGAATGTGAATTGATTGCAAGTAGGAAAAGGCATTATAAGTCAAAAAAAACTTATAAAAGATTTTAAAAATCACATAAGAGGAAAAATTGGAAAAAGAGATAAGAGCTATCTTATGAATAGTTCCTCTCGTGGAAGAGAATTATGAAAAATATTCAGCAGCTTGGAAAAGTAAGCACAAAAAAAATTGACTGAGAAAACAACTCTTTAAAAAGTAGAATTTGCCAAATGGAAAAAAAAATTCCACTGAAGAAATAAAATCCTTTTCAAAAAGTAGAATTGACCAAATGGGAAAGGATATACAAAGGCTAGCTGAAGAAAATAGTTAATACAGGGCAAACAGAAGCTAATACTCTGTGAGATATCAAGAAACTGTCAAAAAATCAAGAGAAATAAAAAACAAAAGAAAATGTAAAGGACCACAATGGAATAAGAAGACATCTATAAAAGAAATATAGGAAAGCTAACTAGTTTTTTTTAACCATCTGAAAACCATAGTTAGAAAAACTAATAAACAAACAATTCTGGGCAACATGTTTCAAGAAATAATCAAGGACCTGTCAGATCTATGGAAAGGGCAGCAGTTTATGACTAAGGAAGAGTTGGAGAACATCACCAAAAACCAATTAGATTATTTCAATTACATTAAATTAAAAAGCTTTTGCACAGATAAAACCAATGTAACCAAGATCAAAAGAAATGTAGTAAATTGGGAAACAATCTTTACAACTAATGATTCTGACAAAGGACTCATTTCTAAAATATACAGAGAACTGAGTCATATTTTTAAAACAAAAAGCCATTCCCCAACATTCCCCAATTGACAAATGGTCAAAGGATATGCAAAGTCAATTTACAGAGGAGGAGATCAAAGCAATCCATAGCCATATGAAAAAATGCTCTAAATCATTAATTATTAGAGAAATGCAAATTAAAGCTTCTCCGAGGTATCACCTCACACCTCTCAGATTGGCCAGTGTGACCAGGAAGGAAAATGATCATAGTTGGAAGGGCTGTGGGGAAATCTGGGACACTATTACACTGTTGGTGGAGCTGTGAACTCATCCAACCCTTCTGGAGAGCTATTTGGAACTATGCCCAAAGGGCAACAAAAATGTGCATACCCTTTGACCTAGCAATACCACTACTGGGTCTATATCCTGAAGAGATGATGAAAAAAAGGGTAAAAACATTACTTGTACAAAAATATTTATAGCAGCCCTGTTTGTGATGGCAAAGAATTGGAAATCAAGTAAATGTACTTCAATTGGGGAGTGGCTTAGCAAACTGTGGTATATGTATGTCATGGAACACTATTGTTCTATTAGAAACCAGGAAGGATGGGATTTCAGGGAAGCCTGGAGGGATTTGCATGAACTGATGCTGAATGAGATGAGCAGAACCAGAAAAACACTGTACACTCTAACAGCAACAAGGGAGTGATGTTCAACCTTGAAGGACTAGCTCATTCCATCATTGCAACAATCAGGAACAATTTGGGGCTGTCTGCAAAGGAGAGTGCCATCTGTATCCAGATAATGAGCTGTGTAGTTTGAACAAAGTTGAAGGACTATTCCCTTTAATTTAGAAAAAAACAGATATCTTATTGTCTGATCTTGTCTCCTCTTAGACTTCTCTTCTCTTCTTTAAAGATATGATTTCTCTCTCATCACACCCAATTTGGATCAAGGTACAACATGGAAATAAAGTAAAGACTGACAGTGCATTCTGTGGGGGGTGGGGGAAGGAAAGCAAGATGGGGGGAAAATTGTGAAACTCAAATAATATCTTTAATAAAAATTAATTTAAAAAATAATCAAGGCAAACTGCATTGATAGCCTAATCATTGAAATAATTCTGGAAAATATCCCAAAATGAAAATGCAAGGGAACATTATAGTCAAATTACAGAATTTTCAGATCAAGGAAAAAACAGACAATCAGGAAGAAATAACTCAAATATCAAGGAGTCACAGTCAGGATTACACTTCAACATTAAAGGATTAGAGGGCCTAGAATATGATATTCAGGAAGGCAAAGGAACTTGGATCATAATTAAGAATCACCTCCCTAGCAAAACTGAGCATAATCTTTCAAGGGAAAGGATGTATTTGACAAAATAGGGAACTTTCAAACTTAAGCAAAGAAAAGAGTTGAACAGAAATTTGATTTTTAAATACAAGACTCAAAAGATGAATAAAAAAGAAAACAAGCAATCTTATTCAATAAAATTAAACTCTTTACATCCATACATGGGAAAATAATTTTTGTAACTCGTGAGATCTGTCTTACTATTAAGAAAGCTAGAAGAGGGGTGGCAATGTGGTGTAGTGGATAGAGCATCAGCCCTGGAGTCAGGAGTACCTGCATTCAAATCAGTCTTCAGACACTTAATAATTACCTAGCTATGTGGCCTTCGTCAAGCCATTTGCCTTGCAAAAAAAAATAATAATAATAATAATAAAAATAAAAGAAAAAAGCTAGAGGTATGCTTAAAAAGAGGGTGTTGGGAATAAGTTGATTTTGATGTGGTGATATTAAAAAATTATTAAATGACGAAAAATAGGATTGTACTGGCAGAAGAAGAAATGAGAAGACGGAATAGGACAAATTCATCATATAAAGAGGCACGAAGGGGGGATGGGGCTTGAGCGGCTAGGTAGCGTAGTGGATAAAGCACCGGCCCTGGAGTCAGGAGTACCTGGGTTCAAATCCAGTTTCAGACACTTAATAATTACCTAGCTGTGTGGCCTTGAGCAAGCCACTTAACCCCATTTGCCTTACAAAAAAGAAAAAAAAAAAAACTTAATAAATAAATAAATAAAGAGGCACAAGGATCTATGATAGGTAGAGAGAAAGAAGGGAAAGGGTAAGCATTGTTTGAATCTTATTCTCATTTGATTTGGCTCACAGAAGGATTAACATATACTTTTTTTTAGGTTTTTGCAAGGCAATGGGGTTAAGTGACTTGCCCAAGGCCACATAGCTAGGTAATTACTAAGTGTCTGAGGTCGGATTTGAACTCAGATAATCCTGACTCCAGGGCCAGTGCTCTATCCACTATGCCACCTAGCTGCCCCTTATACCATATATTTTCAATTGGGTTTAGTAATTAATTTTAAACTACAGGGAACCAGAAGAAGAAGGGGGGAAGGGGTTGAAGGGCTGAAAGAAGGGAGAGTAAAAAAGGAGGAAGAAAATGACAGTAATTTATCACTAAGTTAATATACTAGAATCAGGTGTGATTTATCCCAGAAATGCTGGTATAGTTCTAGATTAGGAAACCAAACAGCATAATCTATCATATCAATATTAATAGAAATTATATAATTATCAATAGATCCTGAAAAAGCTTTTGACGCCATACAGCACCCATTTAAAAAAAATAACACTGAAAGGTATAAAAATAAAGTTTTCCTTAAAATGATAAGTAGCGTCTAAAACCATCAACCAGCATTTTATGTGTATATATATATATATATATATATATATATATATATATATAAAAATGGAGATGAGCTAGAACAATACTCAATAAGATTGGTGTGAAACAAGAATGCCCATTATTATCACTATTTTATTAGAAATGGTAGCTTTAACAGTAAGAGAAGCAAAAACTAATTGAAGGAATTACAATAGGCAATGAAGTAAAAAAATCTTGTTTTTCAAATGATATAATGGTATACTTAAAAGAATCATAGAAAATCAATTAAAAATCTACTTGAAAAAATAACACCTTTAACAAAGTAGCCAGGATATAAAATAAAACCACATAAATCATCAATATTTCTATATAGTGCCCAAAAAGCCCAGCAGTAAGGAATAGAAAGAAAAATTCCATTTAAAGTAACTATAGACAACATAAGATACTTAGTAGCCTATCTGCCAAGAAAAACTCAGAAACTATATTAACACAACTACAAAACGCTTTTCACACAGATAAAGTGAAATCTAAACAATTGGAATAATATAAATTTGTCATGAATAGGCTGAGCTAATATAAAATGTTACTTTTACTTAAATTAATATACTGATTCTGTGTCATATAAATCAAACTATCCAAAAATTATTTTATAGTGCTAGAAAAATATTGTAACAAAATCCATCTGGAGGAATAAAAATTCAGGGGACCTTTTTGAGGGAATTAATGAAATTGATGGAATTAATGGGAAAAATGTAAAGGAAGAAGCCCCAGCCATACTATATATTATATAATAAATTAGATACTATATTATATATTAACAATTATCAAACCAGTTTGGTACTGGCTAAAAAATAGGGTGATATGTCAGTGGAAGAGGTTAGTTACAAAAGAAACAGTAGGGGACAGATGGTGATATAGGGATAGAGCACTGGCCCTGGAATCAGAAGGATCTGAGTTCAAATCCAGATTCAGACACTTAATAATTGCCTAGCTGTATGACCTTGGGCAAGTCACTCTTAATCACATTGCCTTACATCAATAAAAATTTTTAAAAAGCAATAATAGATGACTACAGTAGTCTGTTTGATAAACCCAAAGACTTCATTTTTCTCATTCATATTTTTCCCCTTTTTTGTTTTGATTCTTCCTTCAGAAAATGACTGATATGAAAATATGTTTAACATGACTGTACAAATATAATCTATATTATATTACATTCTATCTTGGGGAATGGGGAAGGGAGAAAAAATTATCTTAGCAAAAATAAATGTTGTTACATGTAATCTAAAAAAATACTATTAACACCTTTTAAATACATATACACACATATATGTGTGTGTGCATATGTATTTGGGTATGCATATACATATATATATTGATGTGATAATAATCATAATTTCTTCCTTGAACTTTCTAGGGATAGCATCTTAGTCGATTCTCTTGCCAAGATTTCTTTAAGCTAGTAATACATTTTATTGCTTCTCTCTATAATATCCTAATAAAGATTCTATAAACAAATTTATATTCTAAATCAATGTTATCTTTGGCTGCAAGCTCTATTTGTAAAATACATAAATATTCCCTGAATATAGTACTGTCTAATCTCTCTCTGGTTTCCTTGATTTGGTAATAGAGTTATTAAACTTTTATAATTGGTGTTGATGCCATTTCTACTATCCATTTCCCATTTCTCTTCACTGATTAATAGTATAAATAGTTCAAGATCATGTTGTTTCAGTTACAGCTTCAGTTTCATTGTTTGTATTATTTATTCATTTCTTTTTGACCCTAAAAACTATTTTAGTGGCTTTTCATTAAATTCCCTTCAAATTCTTCTAAAAATAATGGGCAAGTTCCATTTTATATACACCTTGTCATTCCTCCTTCTCTTTTGCCAATTCATATAGACTTAGTGATGCTGTGAGAACAGAAGGAAATAAAAAGAAAGGCTAAGAGAAATTATTAACTGTTTACTGACCCCCAATCCCCCAATGTCTTTTATGTCCAGTTTGGAAGGAAGAATCCATTGAGAGTCCCCACCACAAGGAATATGATTTCATACATACATACATATATATATATATATATATATATATATATATATATATATATATATATATAGAGAGAGAGAGAGAGAGAGAGAGAGAGAGAGAGAGAGAGAGAGAGAGAGATAAAGGGAAGGAAACCCCATGTGAAAGGGCATAAGACAAGGCAGGAAACATACTTGTTAAGTGTCCACCACGGTCCCACTAAGTGAGGGAGAAAAAAATGCAAGCAAAGAGACAGTTGCTGCTCTCTACATGCATTAATGCTAGTGAGGAAAAACACAAAAAAGGGAGATGAAAAGGAGAATGAGGAAGTAGGTGGAGTCTGAAGCACATGCAGAAGATATATAAAATTAAATCTAAGTAATGTTATATGTGAAAGTCTATTGTTGAAAAGATCCATATAACATTGTAACTCTGGAAGAAATTTTAAAAATGGAAGACAGGAATCAGTAGTCTCACCTAAGTATGGCCAATTCCCAAATAGAGACCTCTAGGAGGGAATACACCTAATGGGAGAGAGTTTTGCATGTCTAAATAGAGATATGTGAAAAAATCAAGCTGAAAAACGTCAATTTGTTTCATGATCCAGGAAGATCCCACATCTCTCAAACAGAAGGAAAATCCACATGCGCAGATGTCTGCTAGAGTAATTTTTTTTCCAAAACAACAGTGGTGCCAATCAAGTTAACTTTCAAGAATCACCTCCTAACAACCAGAAAATTGAAATATTCAAAAGAAAAAAAAACTGGAAAGCAAATTTAAAATATGAAATTAAAATGGCAATTGTCTTAAGCATTTTTAAGTTCCTACTATGTGCCAGGCACTGTGCAAGTGTTGCATATTCAAAAAGAGGGAAAGAAAACAATTCTTGCCATCAAAGAGCTCCCAATCTAATAGAAGTGTCTATATCCAGAAAGGGAAATTAGACTTTTTCTTATCCAGTGGACAAGAACAACATTTTATATGTGTACTTTCATAGCAACATCTCTGAGTTTATAATAGTTCTGAAGTACAGGAGGAAAATAATTTTAAAGGATTTCTCTGGAAACTCATTGTCATTAGAGAGGAGCATCTGCTACAATTCCTGAGGTTCAAATCTAGAACCATGGTTTAATAAAGAAGTTTTCAGAAGGATGATTTTTGATTTGGATAACATCTAAAGGCCTGAACCTTAGGATAAGATTGAAAATAGATGGATGCACAACAACAGAAAAAGGAAAAAAAAAGATTAAAAGTTCAACCTTAAGTAATCTTAGTAAATATGAAATTGAAAAGATCCATGAAATCTTGGAATTTTCCTTATTCTTAGCTATTGCTTCTCCCTGTTTGGGGGGGGGGGGGCGGAGTTGTTTGTGTTTTTTCTTTTTCTTTCTTTTTTTTGATGTAGCCATTTGCAGTGAACTCATCTTCAGATAACTAAAAGCTGAAGTAGATACCTAGTTTCTGCACTTAACATAGAAAAAGAATTTAGACTTCTCTTGCAGATGAGCCATCCATTTTTAGTACCCAGGAAATGGAGAGATGACTATGGTCACTAGAAAGAAATCTAAAAAAAATTAAGACATGCATTTATTGATGGAAATAGAGAATAATCCCATTGGTTGGACTGTGGAATGTTAGAAGTAATATAGTTAATCTTTAAAGATAAGTTATTTTGAAAAAATATAACATTGCACCTCTGAAGATATTTTTACCCCTATGAAAACTATAATTATATCAATAAAGGTTTTCACTTTCTGCTTAACCCTTTTCTAACAAACATCAGATTGTGTTACCCATTTGCTTATCCTTACCTGATAGTGTAGAAATGATAGCAACATAAAAATAGACGAAGATTTCTTAAGGAATTCCCACTCAGTTATATGGATTGTTCACCTCAAATTTTAGATGCCATTTACTAGCACATTGACTGTGTGTCTACTTATATTCTTGGTAAAGTATGGTTAATCATTCCCTTAAACACAAAGTCATAGTAATTTAATACTACAAAACTCTTAATGCTTCTATTGAAGAATAGTTTTTTTTTCTTTTTGAAATGTATTAATTATCCAACTGGTAACTAACCAGTGCTTTTCTTCAGTTTTTTATGTCACAATCTATTTTTCCACTTGGATAGTTAGCTTTTGCTGTCTTTGTGCCACTTTTCCCATCCAACATTTTCTCTTTTTTCCAAGGAATCTGAATTGTAACAAAGCTACCTCTGAGATTTTTCCCATATTTCCCCAGTTGTCAATAGAAAAAAGGGCAGGATGTAGGAATTCATTTTGTGAGTGTAACTTGTTTTAGGAACATTTATCCAAATATAGCATAGGTATTGTGAAGCTATTTAAGAAAGTGGTTATCATTTTGTTCATTTTTTAGCTGTCATAGAAAAAGAGAGAAAAGATAATTATATCTTACCTCCTGCATCTTCTGTCCAAAAGTTTAATTTACCAGGAACTTGTTAGCTAGTCATGCGCAATTATCCCCATTGTGTTTCCATGGACCTGATAAATTCTAGTTGCTTCATTCTTTTCACTCATTAATGAACACCAAAGTTTGGCTCATGAAACTTTTGTAGCCTCTCAAGCAGAACATTTGTTTTCCATGCTCAGTATTTCAGGAAAAAAAAATACTGTAGGGCATAAAATCATTGCCAAGTGAGCGTCATGCTGGTCACATGTATCTACTAAATTAAGGAATATGAAATCAGCTTTCATTATGTTGTGAGGACTTGTTTTGTTTTGATTTCTTTGCTTGTTCAGTACTTAGCATAATATCTTTCAAATAGTAGGCTTTTAATAAATATCAGCTTGATTTGATTTGAGGTAAAAGGTGATGCTTAATCCAGAGCTTTTGTTCTGTGCCTTTTTTCTTTCATTTGTATGGAAGATAAAAAAAGAAAACTCAAAATTGAAAAAAATTGCTATTAATCATCATAGAATATATCATTGCCCAAAACAATGAGTTAAAAATATGTAATCATGTTTTGCTACAGATACAATATTTAATGCATATTGGTCGATTCATTTTTGATAATTTTTTAAAAGATATATGTATAGTTATCTGAAGATGAGTTCACTGCAAATGGCTACATCAAAAAAAAAGAAAGAAAAAGAAATATATGCCTCTAGAGGCAGAGAGTGACAACTGTTGCGACAGAAGACATGAAGACAGGTATACACAAGAGATGTTTCAGGGAGAATGAACCCGGATTAAAAAGGAGGGCTCAAATGAGCAGATGGAGGGCAGAAATTTAAAGTGAATGTTTATGTAGCACAATCGTGGAATGTTGAAACATTCTGAACTTTATGAAAAAGATCATTATGTATATACATTTGGAATTAAGTCTGGCATTCTCTTTCCCCTTGTTATCACTCAGACTATACCCATTTTCTCATGATGAATATGGAGAAAAGAATTTTTATTTTCATCCCTTTTGTATTCACATATCATTATCAGCTTCAACAATTAGCAGCGGGGGGAAAACTGATGCAAAGGAAACCACCTTTAATTTCCACATGCAATTCAGAGCAATTGTTTCTTCTATATTGAAAATACTTTTCCAAAACAAAATCTTCTAAATAGTTTTTAACAGTTAACAAGAATTTCCAAAGTATTTCCTATAGTTAGAGTACTGAAAGGCAAAATCACTGTTCTTGAGCTAAAGAAGTTTAGGCATTAATAGGGATGATAGTCACTATATCTATTGACTTTCTCTATTTCTACAATGTTTCTATCACACTGGATAGATCAATAATCAAAAAATATGAATTTGTAAGAAACAATATGTTATATGATAGAAACTAATACTATGTGTACCATAACATTTGATGGTTCCAACATCTAGTCATCATTTTAGGGATTGCTGGACTCATACACACACACACACACACACACACACACACACACACACACACGCACAGACACCACACACACACACACACACACACACACACACACACACACACACACACACACAACACACCTTTTTTAAGGCCAGCATCTTTCTTGTCCTGCTTTCTGGACATAAATCATTAAATATTCCAGCCAAGAAAGAGTAAATATCATCCAAAAGGAAATGGAGAAATTAATGGAGGAAGTAGGATGCAATATATTTAATGTGAATTGCTTATAAATTATTTAAGAAATATCAACCAGGAAATGTATGATCAGAAAATAAATGGGACAGCTATGTTGTAAGAATGAAGGAGAACATATTGAAAGCCTGAGAATTGGCACATAGACTTATAAAGGATCTCCTGTCTTTCTGTATGTGTGTGTGTGTGTGTGTGTGTGTGTGTGTGTGTGTGTGTGTGTGTGAGAGAGAGAGAGAGAGAGAGAGAGAGAGAGAGAGAGAGAGTTAGTTTATACAACCTATGTAGAGAATAGAGGGAATAGCAGCATTCATGAAATCACAGATTCATTAAAGAATGACAGAAAAAAAAAATAACCAAACATAATGAACCAATCAGATTATGCAAACTATCTTCAAGATTTGTGAACTATACCATTTTATGTGATAACATTACTAATTTTTTCCAAATTGATTATTAATTTGCTTTTAAAACAACCAACTTTTAGGGCCAATTAATAGTGTAGTCTGGAGTCAGGTCCTGGTGTTAGGAGGACCTAAATTCTAATCTGTCCTCAGATACTTACTAGCTGCATGATCCTTAGCAAGTCACTTTACCCATATTGCCTCAGAAAAAAGGAACTATTTTTCAGTCATCCAAGTTCAATCTATTGCCAACCAAACTCTATTTTGTTTATCTCTACCTTGCTCTGATATATAAATTCCTCACTATTCTTGATCAGTGAGGAAACAGGTCTCATCTGTAGGGCTTTCCAGTTTCTTGTCTTCAGGAAGTCAGGAAAACTCTTTATGATCATGTTCTTCTGAATCTATTTGTCTTCAGTCAATACTTGTTCCCATGAAAACAGAAGTGGTCAGTCTTGTATTTAGAAACACAAAATTTCAGAGATAGAAAAGAGTTCAGGGACTATATATTCCAATCCATAACTGAAAAGAATTTACATTACAGCAGTTCAGACAAGTGGTATCTTTTGTTAGAAATTATACAGTGAGGAGGAAACCATAGACCTGATTTTGGATAGATGTAATTTTTAGAAGTTTTTTTTTTCCCTTCTATCAAATCTATGTTGACTCTTCACAGTTTGAACCTATTTTTCAAACTTCTTTCCACTGTGACCAAGCAATTTGTATACGATTACAAATGTGAAACAAATTAGTCTTGTAAATGATCAAAATAAAACCTAGGTTTCCTACTTACTGTTAATCTACACTATACTTTGATTTGACTGCTCATCTTCTTCACTTTTTCTGTCTTAGGATCTAGTTTTCATTTTTTGACCAATTGTTCAGTTAACTCTTAAAAACCTTTCTATCTCATCCCTTGTGATCTTTTCATTATTACTCAGGAAAATTAAATGATTTATCCATAAAATTATAGGACAATGTTGCACAGGAGAGGATCAGATGGAGAGAGAAACAGAAAGACACAGAGAGACAGAGAAAAACAAGAGAGATAAGAGGAGAGGAAGAGTGAGGAGACAAAGGAAGAAGAGGAGGAGAAAAAACAGGATGAGGAGGAAGAAAGGAATTAAAGGAGACAAGATTAATTTTATAATAAGCTCAATTATACAACATCTTTTTGGGCTCTCATCTATGATTCTCACAGAAAAACTACTGGGTTGACAATAGAGGAATTTCTTATCCCCATCAGTTTACAGATGACAATTTGACGATTTAGGAAGATAAAAGTTCTTATCCAGGATCTCATAGCAATCATTAATGGAAAAAAAGGGACAGCTAGGTGGTGCAGTGGCTAGAGCACTGGCCCTGGAGTCAGGAGGACTTGAGTTCAAATCTGACCTCAGACACTTATTACCTAGCTGTGTGACCTTGGGCAGTCACTTAACCCTACTGCCTTGCAAAAACTAAAAAAAAATTTTAATATTTCAATTTTTGAAATATTTCACCAAGTACCACATTAAAAGCAGTGGACATAATCAAACTGAATCACTGCCTCACTGTAAGAGACAGAGTTGAGATCTAAATCCAGATCTTCCAACTCCAAAGCTAGTGTTATTTCTAATATACTTATGGTATTATATTCCTTCAATTCTGAAATTATTTAACATTTACTGAGATACATATTTCAAAACAAAATAACCAAATCATTCTTGAAAAACATGCATATTCAGTTTGGAGACCAAATTCTTCCTTAAAAATATCCTCAAACATTCTTTTGCAGAGATTGGCATTATAATCAGCATTGAAATTGACACCTGGGACATCTTGGCAACTATTGAATAGCTTGGAGAGAAATGGTGCACAGCTGTCTCTGTGTAGATGTGTCTGACTTTCCCATTAAACACGGAAAAAACGGAGAGTCCACTAATTGAGAATGATAATCAGAATTCTACCTTCAGGTCACAATTTTGGAAGTTAATTCAGTTTGATTATGCCTGATGACATCAATCTTGAGATTGGGAAGATATTTAGACAAACTAATATTTCTGCTTATTTTTAATGTTACCTTAAGGCCTTTTAAAAAAATTCTTATGTTCAAAGTATTGTTCTCAAAAATTGTTACTTGAGAATACTGCACAATTCTGTGAATGTTCTAACTTTTCACTCAAAATACCATTATCAAGGGCTGAAATATTAGATCAGACTCTAAAAATCTTTTTTGCTTTTTATTTTAATTGATATGCACATGTATATTTTTATATTATAAAATTTCCTTCCACCTTCCCTTCCTACCCCCTTCCACTTAGTGGAAGTCGGGTTAGCATTCTACATACATATTATGATATTTTTACAGATTAGTAATTTTCTGTATGAGGAATTAGAATTAAGGGAAAGAGATATATAAGAGATATTTTTTTTTAATGTTCATCAGATTCTGAAGGAGTTTTTTGCATTTTGTTTCATTTTTTTTCCTCTGGATGGAGATAATATAGTCCACAGCCAGTCTAATACAGTTGTTCTAGCTCAATAGATTGTTGAGAGGAGCTGCTTCCATCAAGGCTGTTCATCTTACAATGTTATTGTTGATGTGTACATTGTTCTCTTGGTTCTACTCCCTTCACTTAGCCTCAGATCCTATGAGTCATTTCTTGCTTCTCTGGAGTCAATCCTTAATGGTTTCTTATAGAACAATAGTTTTCCATGGTATTCATGTACCATGTACCATAACTTGTTCAGCCATTCCCCAATTGATGGCATTGAGGCATCCCCTCAATTTCCAATTCTTTGCCACTACAAAAAGAGCTGCATTATGAAAATCTTAAATTGTATGCAAGGGATTTCTTTTTTTTAAGGCCTTTTCTTTCAAATTCTAGATGATCATTGATTTTTAAATCATTGCTAATATACCCCATTTTTTCTCTTATCTTTGTTATTTAAAAAAAATGACATGACTTAGTCTTAAGATATTTCATTATTATTCAATAACTAAGGAAAAGACCTAACCATAAAAAAGCCCCATCAATCTCAAAACTCCTTAAATAGGAGATAGCAAATAAATTGAGACTTGAACAAAGCTTAGAATTCTAAGATGGGATGATAAAAAGGAAATGTATAATGGAACATCTAACAAAGACAGTCAGAAAATTGAGTACTGAGATAAGGGAAAATTTAAATAGATTAGTTTGACTAGATTGTGTATGGTAATATACTGAGTTCATCCATGCTTGCCTACAAATACACTCATTTCCAGCTAGAGAAGATAATCCTACAAAGGATATTTCCTGCTTCCCCTACCCACTCAACCATTTTCTACATCATTGCATATATTAAAAAAAAACTAATGAATAAACTAGACTTATATGATTTTTGCTTCAGGTTGTGCTTTAGTTTTATTGATGCTCTGGTTACTGCATAAATTGTTTTAATCTAGTTTAATAAATTATATAAACAGTTATTTAATTTACTGGGAGCATAGTTAAGAGTCCCTAAATATGGTCAAGCCTGGGATGACTTGTGAAATATATCTATGGAGTAAATACATAAATTCATGAAACTATAATTCCACTGAAGATGATTAAACCAAACTATTAGGAGCAAGTGAAGACATAGATGAAAATAAAACACCTTGTCCTTGCAATCTAGTACATAAAACTCCCTTGTCCTTTAATCAATCAGGAACAAACACTTGTTAAAGATCTACCATGTGCCAAGCACTGAGCTAGGCACTGTTGACACATACATATAAATCTTTTTACATATAATATATATATATAATATATACATATATATAAAATAAAATCCTTTTATTTTCTGTGAATCTCTTCTCCCTTCCCTTTCGCTGTATCTGTCTCTCTCCTCCCTCCTTTCCTCCTTTTTTGCCCCCTCCTATTGTTATCCATTAACTCCCTCTCACTAGTTCACTGGGGAAAGGGGGAAACAGCAAATAGCAAGTAAAGCAAAATAAATATTTACATTGGTTGTCATCAAAAAAATGTATGTTATATCCTGTTTCTTGGGTCCATTATGTGTCCCAATAGGTAGGTAGCATGGCCTTCATGATCCGTTTTCTGGAATTGGACTTTATTAGTGATCAGGGATCTTCAAATATGTTTTTCTTTAAAATTGTGAAAATTATCAGTCTTATTCTTATTGATTTGTTTTGCTTCTATCAAATGTGTAATTCCACATTTTGTTGAAATCATCTACTTAGTAATTTTTAGTACTTACTAGTATATACTAAGATTTTCTTATGTATTTTCTAATTCAGGGACATCTTCTTGGTTTCAAGTTCTTACTCAAAAACAATACAACAGTAGGGATACAGGTATAATAAAATAACTCCTGCCAAAAAGGAGCTTATATTTTTAATGTAGGAGAAAATAGTAGGTGATGGTGTGTATGTATTTATAAAGGAAAATGTCAATAAATACAAAATACATTCAACAAATGAAGTTTAAGAGGGAAGGCATTAGAAATTCAGTCTATTGTAGAGGGTGGTACTTGAAGAGAGAAATTTTATGAGATAGGGATGATGTGTGGAGTGAAATACATTCCTGAGAGAAAGTAGTTGAAATGATAAAGAGAAAGGAGATGGAATGTTGTGTGTGTTTAACAGAAAGAAAACAGTTTGACTGGATTATAAGAGTACAGAAAGTAGAATAATGAAGAATGAGACTGGGAAGATAGCTTGTAGTCAACCTGTGAGAAGTTTTACTCTATCTAAAAGGTTGAATTTAGAGAAGCTATTATCAATAGCTTTAACACACCATAACAATAGTGTGTCCAGGAATTCACAAAATCAAAAAAAAAAAGTCATAAGCAATTCAAAGCTATGGTCTCATGAATATACTCTAATGTATAAAATAAAATTCAAAAAGTCATTTATTTACTATTGATCCTTTGTAAGACACTGTACTAGAGCCTAGAAATTAAGCCAATGGGGAAAAACTTTTTATTAAACACCTACTATGTGCCATGGACTGTGCTCAAGAGCTATAGATACAAAGAAAGGCCAAAAAAGTGCTCACAAATTAATTTAATTAGTAGAAATTCATCTACTGAGTTCAATTGGGAATTGCTCAAATTGTTTTGCAAAGAATTGTTCTATGGAAGAGAGAAATAAGAGTAGACCACATTTCCTCTCTTTATGTGACTCCTAATCTAATAGCAAAAATAAAATATCCTTGGAAGATAGTCATCTTCCAAGCCAGTTTGGCTTCAGAAAGAGCAAAGAAAGTGTTGATATTGTATTTCCTTTCTGACAGTTCTAGGAGAAATGCCACAAGTAGGAAAAGGTCTGCACAAAGTATTTGTTGAACTGACCGAGGCCTTTGATGTTGTCAATCCTGACACTTATGGAAAATTATGTCAAAATTTGATATTCCTCATCAATTTCATGACAACTAGCATGCCTAGGTTCTAAATAGTGGATAATACTCTTGCACTTTCCCAGTCACCAATGAAGTGAAGAAAGACTTTGTACCTGCTTCCATGTGTTTAACATAATATTTTTGCTTGTTGTCAGATGATTTCAACAAGGATGAACATGGCATCAAGATCAGTTACCATACTGATAGTACATCATTTCATTTGAAGAGGGGACACACAAAGACTAAAGTAGAAATAAAGTTGGTACATGATTTTTTGGTACAAAGATCATTGTGTACTCAATATAACCTCTGAAACTGAGATGCAAGCATAGACTGATTCTCTTCTGCTTTTTCAAATTTTGGCCTAACAGTTAACACTAAGAAAATAGAGGTTCTCAACCAGCCAGCATCATATCATTTGTATGTGGAACTACAGCTACAGCAAATGGAGAAATTTTTAATTCTGTGGATAAATTCACTTACCTTAGCAGGTCTACTTTCCAAGGATGTACATATAGGTGCTAAGGTTGATGCATGAATTTCTAGAACTAATTTAGGGTTTGGGAGGCTCCAAAGGAGAGGGTTGAAGAAAAAAGTTTTTAAACTGACTACCAAACTGAAGGTCTACAGAGTCATTGTATTGACCTCATAGTTGTATCCCTGTGCAATCTGAACAGTATTCCATCATGATGTCACAAAACTAAATCATGTCCATTTGAATTGCCTTAGGAAAATTCTAAAGATCAATTGGCAAGATAAGGTACTAACTAGACATTAAGGTTCTTTGTCAAGGTGAAATGTCAAGCATTCAAACTCTACTGCTGAGAGTACATCTCAAATGACCTGGCCTTGTTGTTCAAAAGCCAGATTTTAACTTGCCTAAAAAGACTTTTCTGGAGAAATCACACAAGGCAAGTGTTCATGTGGTTATCAGAAAATACAATACAAGGACACTTTCAAGGTCTCCCTGAAGAATTTTATTTTTTTAATTTTTTAATTTTTTCTCTAATTTATTTACACATTATAAAAATATCTTCTTTAAGAGTAATTATAATACCCTCTGCCCCACAGAAATATAAAACCTCATGAGAAATAAAGAGAAAAAATGTGTTTCAATCTGTGTTCTGATACTATCACTTTATCGTAAGTCCATCATAGTAGTTACTTCCATATTTTTTCACAGTTGCTGTTGCTGATTGTAATTCCCTCCATCCATTCTTCCGTACTACCATCTAATATATTTTCTCTCTCCCTTTTCAAAAAGGTGCTGTGGGGCAGCCAAGTGGTGCAGTGGACAGAGCACCAGCTCTGGGGTCAGTAGATCCCAAGCGCACATCCCACCCCAGAGACCCAGCAACCACCTGGCCCCATGGTCTGGACAAACCACCCAATCCCAGCACCTTGCAAAAAAAAGTTAAAAAAATAGAGAAAATGTGACTATCCTCTCCTATGATCTACCCTCTCCTCTATCACCCAACATCCCTCCTCCCCTCCCCCAATCCCTCTTCTCTACTTTTTCTGCTGGATGTCTATACCCTATTGAGTGTGTATGCTGTTTTCCTATCTGAGCCATTTCCGATGAGAATGAAGGGTCCCTTATTCCCCCTCACCTTACCCCCTTCCATGCCATTGCAAAGGTTATCTGAAATGTCTTAGCCTATCCTACCTTTCCTTTCTCTTTCTCCCAGTACATTTAGCCATTGACTCCATTTTTATACTATATCTACAAATTCAGCTCTCTCCTGTGCCTCATCTATAGAAGCTACTTCTACCTACTCTATTAAATGAGAAGGTTCATATGAATATTATCAGTATCATCTTTCCATGCAGGAATACATGCAGCTCATCATCATTAAGTCCCTCATAATTTGCCCTTCTCCTCCACTCTCTGTGCTTCACCTGAGTCCTGTATTTGTAGGTCAAACTTTCTGTTCAGCTCTGGCCATTTCAATAGGAACATTTGAAATTCCCCTAGTTCATTGAAAGTCTGTCTTTTCCCCTGGAAGAGGATTTTAGTTTTGCTGGGTAGTTGATTCTTGGTTCCATTCCAAACTCTTTTTGCCTTCCAGAATATTATATTCCAAAACCCTATGATGCCTTAATGTAGATGCTACTAAATCCTGTATGATCCTAACTTCAGATCCATGATATTTGAATTATGTCCTTCTGACTGCTTGTAATATTTTCTCTTTGACTTGGGAGTTCTGGAAGTTGGCAATAATATTCCTAGGGGTTGTTTTTTTTTTGGGGGGGGTATCTCTTCCCAGGGAGATTGGTGGATTCTCTCAATTTCTATTTTGCCTTCTGCTTCTAAAATATCAGGGCAATTTTTCTGGAGAAATTCTTTACAAATGTGGCCAAGGCTCTTTTCCTGATCTTGACTTTCAGTACCCCAATAATTTTAAAATTATCTTTCCTGGATCTGTTTTCCAAATCAGTTGCTTTTTCAATGAGATATTTGACATTTTCTTCTAATTTTTCATTCTTTTGGTGTTGAAGCATTGTGTATTGAGTTCTTGCAAAGGCATCAGCACTCTTTAGCTAAATTCTATATCTGAAGGGTTTGTTTTTCTCAGGGAGTTTTCTTATCTCCTTTTCCATCTGGCCAATTATGCTCTTTTTAAAGCATACTTCTCAATAACTTTTTGAACTGTTTTATCCATTTGACCTAAGTTGGTTTTTAACATATTATTTGCTTCAGAATTATTTTTGGATTTCCTTGAATAAGCTGCTGACTTCATTTTCATGTTTTTCCTGCATCTCTCTCATTTCTTTTACCTTATTTGATTTTCCAAATCTTTTTTGAGCTCTGTCATAGCCTGTGCCCAACTTCTATATTTCTTGGAATCTTTAGAGGCAGAAGCCTGGACTTTCTCATCTTCTGTTTGTTTTGGTCTTCCACGGGACCAAATTGTCTATGGTCAGGTTCCTTTTTTCTCCATTGACTAATTTCCCCAGCCTGTGCCTGGTTTGGGGGTGTTTCCTGAGCTTTTGAGTATTATTGGGACACCCCCCTACAAGGAACTCAGTGTGTGAGGCTTTGACTGCTCTCCTGGTCTGTGAATGACTACAAGTTCACCCCCTCTGCCCCAGAGGCTGTGGTGGGGGGTGTCCTTGATTTATGAGGTTCCTAGACTGTGACCAGGATCTGAATGTGGTCACAGTCCCATAGTCCTGTTCCAGGAACAGAGGACAGACCTTGGCAGTCTCCCTACACTCCTTTACCTTCCTTGGACTGAGAACTCCGGGCGTAGTTGTCTGGAGGCTCCTGCTGGGTGGCTCCACTGACCTGCTTCCATTTCCTAGGATCTGGGCTGTGCTGAGTTCCATGGCCACTCTGAGGGCCTGGGTTTCACTCTGCTGTGGCAGAGGTCTCCCTGCTGATCTTCCAAGTTGTGCTTGGTACTCCCTGGGGTGCAGGTCAGGAAACTGCTTCTATTCCCAGGATCCATGGCTCCCAGGTGCTCTGGGGCTGTTCTTGGGAAGCTAAAGTTTCTTCACTCTGACAAGAGGCTGTCCATCTAACCCCATGGAACAGAGTTTTTCCACTATTTTCCAGGATACCTTTGGCTGGAGAATTGCCTCACTGGATCTTTCTGTGGGTTCTGTCTCTCAAAAATTTAGTTAGAGTCATAATTTTAAGGTTTTTGAGATATTTTAGAGAGAGGACCTAAGAGAGGCTTTTCTCCTGCTGCCATCTTGGTTTTGCCCCCTCCCCTGAAGAACTTTAGAATCCCTAATGTGTCTTGAAAATGGTGGCAAATGACTACCTACTAAAGCAAGCTCACATCAAATAAAGGACTGTATTTTATGAGCAAAGCAAAACTGGAGTAGCTTAAAAGAAGCATAAGTTGTGCTAATTTAGAGACATCTTCATTCCAATGTTCTATGGACTATTTATGCCCAGCCCTGTGGTAGAGTATTCCAAATTCATATTCCATGTTGGACAGTTAGACACACAGTACCTTGACTCTAATATAGTAATCTTATTTTGCTCCTTTTTGAGAATTAAAGACAAAATACTCTAAGCCAACCCCTACTGCATCATGTAGAATGTGTAACTACAATAGGGTTTGGATTGAGTGTTAAATTGGTTCTATGGAGGGAGCTATCCTTTGACCTATGTAGGATGGCAGATAACTTAAAAGAGAAAGTTCCATCTATCTGGAAAATTGAAATTGAATTGAAACTAGAAAGGCTGAGAAGGGGTTAAATGATAGGAAGAAAGATTGCCAGAGGTTATTCAGGGAAAATGAAGAGTTGGGAGGCTTATGACATATTTGGAAATGTATATTTGGTTAGAATTAATCCAGCAGTAAAATCAGAGGCACACCCCTCATTTTACTCTCCTCCTCCTCCTCCCAATAGCAAGAAACTGAATTAATTAAATGCTTAATAGCTGTATTTTAGAATGATCAATATAGCCTGTGATTATTCCTTATGTCTAGACTAGTTCCCATTGAAATGATGAGGCCATCTTATCTCAGATTTCTAAACAATGATATTCTTTAGGCACATTTGACAGTTTTTATGTTACTTAGTTGATAGGAAAATTGAACTATATATTTAAGTTACTTGATTTTTTTGCAGATACTTGAAATTTTTCTTAATTTTATTTTTATTCAAGATTTATGTCTAAATGTTAGGCCCAGAGTTTAAGCTCTCATTTTCCTTTCCTTAAAAGAATTATAGATATGTTGCTTATGGCCTCAATTTTTTTTCCCTCTCACTTCAAATAAACAATCCTCAGAGACTAAACAGTAGCACTGGCTATTCTACTTTTTATCTCTCTCTGCACTCAGCAAAAAATGTAATATAAACACTTCAATCATACACATGGGAATAAACTGCAAAATGGATAGGGGAATTTTGCTGTCATCAGAAGAGATAGAATAGGAAAGCTATCATTCTTAGTCAATTAAAAAAAACTTTATTTTTACTTTGAGACAAAAAAGTCTAGTTTAAAAAGGAAAAAAAACACATTAATTTGTAAATAACACACTTCAAAACCATTCAACAGAGGTTCAACTATCTCTTAGGTAGGAACAAGGAAGTTTTCATGAAGGCTGTGTCTTTTGAACTGGGCATTGAAACGTTCATAAGAATTGAATCCCTGATTGCAGTCCATCTTTATCTGTCCATTCTGTTACTCACATATGCCAAAATTCTCCATTAGCATTCTATACAATATTTTGGAGATCTCTTAATATTTCATAATAGTATAGAACCTGTTTTTTCTACATATTCTCCTTCAATCTCTAAACGATTAACTAATCTCCTTGTGGATCATATAAGTATCTTTAATGAGATATATTCTATCACTTTTCATGAGAAAGTCAATTTTAATAATATTTTGCCTTATTGCATTTATGCAAACTTACTTATGTTGATGCATTGAACAAGCATCCCATTGCTGACATGACAATTTTCTTCTCTAAAGAAAAGTACTAACATTCATTATACTAAGTTAGCATTAGAAATTTAAAACTACATGACCTTAGTGTTCATATATTACCATATCTCATTAGGTTCTGACTTACTTCCTAATTACAATCTGACCTGCTAATTTGTGGTATGGTCAGTGATTCTATCCTAAGTCCATAGGAACTCTTGATTGAATTTAGGTAGACAGAATATAATTATTTGAACCACATTTTTGTTATGGCACTAGTTTTTAACCAAAGTGTGCTTTTCTGAACCACATTATATTTATAAAGATTATCTTGGATTTTAAACCCAGAATCCATTTGTGGACAGCATTTCATTCTCTTGAATAACTTACAGAAAATCTTCAATTTATCTCTTATGATATCATGTTTCTTCCTATTTGAGGTAATAAAAATGGAATTAAGATTGCATATTTTCCCTACTAATTCTTGACTAGAAAAAGAGAGAGAGAAATAGAGTACCTATACATATTTAATGTGCATTCCTTCATCTGAAATTGCTAGTTTTCTATATTCAAACTTTTGCAATAATAAACCTGTAAATTTTTTTCCACTGAATCTGAATAAAAAAGTTTTTTGCAAAGTACTTAAGAAAAGTTTTGAAGTTGTAAAATGCCAGGATATCATAAAGCATTTTTCTAAAGTAGAATATTTGAATAACTTAGAACTAAGAATTTAAAATAACTGGATTCAGAATACCAATGCAATGCTATTACTATCCAATGTGGGCACTGTTGTCAATCTTTTTAATCTCATAGAATTTCTAATAGATTTTCCTACTTTAATAATACACTTAAAATAGACACCACCATTTTATAAGCATCCAAACAGGTGTTGGATTTAATTTAATTCCAGTTGGATTTAATTGATAATATATTGCACTGTATAAAAGCAGAATATGATTTTTTTTGCAAGGCAGTAGGGTTAAGTGACTTACCCAAGGCCACATAGCTAGATAATTATTTAAGTGTCTGAGGCCAGATTTGAACTCAGGTACTCCTGACTCCAGGGTCAGGCTGTAGCCACTGTGCCACCTAGCTGCCCCCAGAATATGATTTTTTACAAGGAAATTCTACTATTGATTTTAGAATACCACCATAAAATTTATCATATTGTCTGGATATTAAAATGTTTTTCCATTCCAGTTCTTTCCTGTTTTCAACTAAATCTGCTTAGTAAACATCTAAAAAAGAACAGTGTCTATCTACCATTACTCATGTTTTACATGATCATTTCTAATAAACAAGAATGAAAACATAAAATCCAATCATTTTGGTTTTTGTTTTTATTGGTACTTTTGTTTTTATATCATATCCCTTTCCAAATATATTCCTCTGCTACTCTTCCAAATCCTCCTATATTTTCTACTTCCCTGCTCTCTATGCAGAGGATTTCACCTTTTATTTTATTGAAAAAAATTGATGGCATGCTATTATAAGCTCCTCCTCCCTCCTCTATCTCAATACTGCTTGACATCATTACCTAGTATTCTCTTCAAAAATTTCTGATAATAAGCTGTCCTTTTGCTTTGCATAGACAAATTCCACACTAAGTTTTCTTGATCTCATACCCTTCTCTTCTCAAGGAGATTAACTCATCCCTCTGCTTACTAATCTTTAATCTCTATCTACTCATATCTTTCCAACTTCCATCCAGTATGTCCAAGAAGCATTATATTTTAAAAGGATATCATTTTATTTTAAAACTTTTCTCTGTCCTCCCTTTCCCCAAGCTATCATCCTAAATATCTCTTCCTTTTCTTTTTCCAAACTGAAAAAAACTGGATAAGCAGAAACTAGGTAAATACCAACATCTCACAACATGTAGAAAGATAAATTTAGACATAAAGAGTGACATCATAAAAAAATTAGAAAAGCAAGAAAGAAATGAGATTTATGGATAGGGGAAGTATTGGAGATCAAAGACAGAATCTTAGAACGGAAATGGACAATACTACATATACTAAACAGTTTTTGCTTAACCAAAATTATTGAAGTTAAAATTAGGCTATGACTAAGTGGAAAAAATTCTTTGCAGTTATTTTTCTGATAAGATCTCATTGCTGTACTAATATCCAAGTTATCAGTGATTTCTTATTTGCTATATCTGATGTAGCATCCTAGTGACTCCATCCTAGTGATGTCATTTGGTTCTTCTTTGAGAATAAAGGATAATAACCAGAACAAGGGATATCTAATGACTTCTTTAATCCTTTCCCTCCTTGACCTCTCTGCTACATTTAACACTCTTGACAACCTCCTCTTCTGGATAATATGCAGAGTTTCATGATATTATTCTGCCCTGATTCTCCTCTCAAAAACATATCATGCTCATCATGTCTAAAACAGAACTTAACTTTCTCTAAAAAGATCACTTTCCCTTCAAATTTCCCTAATTCTTTTGAAGGCAACAGTATTATTGCAGTTTCCCATTTTTGTGACCTCAGTGTAGATCTGAAGTGAGGAAAACCTGACCTTTTAATTCTCAGACACATACTAACCATGGGGTCCTAGGAAAATCACATAACCTTTGTCTGCCTCAGGTTGTCCAGCTGTAAAATGGGAATAGTAACTGCAAACTTAATTTTATGAGGATCAAATAAGATGATATTTGAGAAGTAATTATGATAGTGATTGGAACATAACACAAATGTCAAATATTACCTTTCCACTTTTTTTTTAAAAAAATCATTTTTATTGATATCCTATTTATATATGACAGCAATTTTTATATGTATTCTCTTTTAAGGAAGAAAAAAGTAGTTCAGGAAAATTAACCAAAAATGACCAAGCATTCTTCTTTTTTACCTGCCTATATACCCCATCAATTAAAAAAAGTAAGAGATTATATATACTGTCTCATATATTTAGCAAAGCAAAATAAATTCTTAAACTGTCACCTCTAAAAATTCATTTATTATTTTGCATATTAGTACAAAATTCCTCTGTCATGAGATAGATGAATTCTGTTATCAATCCTTTGGAATTAGCGTTAATCATTTATTTGGTTAGAGATATTAAGATTCAAAATTTCCAATTTTACAATATTAATGTTAAAAGTATTAATCACTTCATGATTCAAATTCATTTTTGAGATTACTTTTTTGTGATATGCATTTCAGATGCTACTCATTTGGCGACTGTATTTTTGTGGTTCTCTTTTTTCAATTTTATTAGTAGTTTTTTAAGACAAATTTTTTATAAAAGTTACATTGATTGCAACCCATAGATTTTAGTGTACTTTCTCATAATCATTCTCTTTGTTTAACAAAGTTATTTTTTTCTGATTTGTTTTTTGGGTCATATTTTTCCATGTGATTTTCTTGGCAAAGATTAAGATCAACAGAAGTTAAGTGATTTGCCAAAGGTCACACAACTGCTAAGTGTCTAAGGCTGGATTTTAACTCAGGTCCTCATGATTCCATGCTCAGTATTCTATCCCCTAACCCTCTAACTTCCTCATTTAATGTGTTAACAGGAATAATTAGCATGCTGCAAAAATGGGAGGAAGGTTGGGGGGGGGAGGATAAAGAAGTGAATGACTCTTTGCCAGTAAGAATGAAGAAAATGTTCATAAGAAAAGCAGAAATGGACTGAAAAATAAAAGTTTAACGTAATTTTTACTAGAGTTTTCACTTGATCATAAGTCATCTCCATATTGCAAAGAGACAGGGTACTATGATTTATGGGAAAGAATGTTAACCATTACATCCAATGGCCTTCTACAAATTTCCTCCTCTGATATCCACACTCTTGCTAGTCTTTCCCTCTTTCTACTGACTTGTCCTTTGGTCTACAACATGACCATGAGCTGAACCTCCATCCTGAAAAAAGTCTCAATCCTCCCTATTATTCTTTATAGTTGATTCCTCATAAAACAAACTACAACAAAATTATAGCAGATGCCTCCTCTTTTTCTCCTCTTATTCTTCATAACACATTGCAATTCAATTTCTGATCTTATCATTCCAGCAAAATTGTTCTTTGCAAAATCAACAGTGATTTCTCTAACCAAATCCAAGGGTTTTTTCTCATTTATTTTCCTTGATCTCTCTGTATAGCCAATGACATCTGATCATCTGTCATCCTTAATATTCTCCTCTCTAGGTTTTGGGACTTCATTGCCTCCTGGTTCTTCTCCTACTGTCTGATCAATCCATATCAAGCTTTTTGATTTTTACTAGATCCCTATCCAAATCACATCCTATAAAAGTATGGCTAGTGATTCTCTACCTTGGGTCCTTTTTTCTTATACCTCTATTCTACTTTATTTGGGGATCTCATCAACTCCCATGAATATAATTACCATCTCTTCTGATTCCCAAGACTACGTATCATGACCTAACCTCTCTGTTGACCTCTAATGGCATATCTCCTATATCTCCTATAGCCATTCATACAACTGGAAAAAAAGAATGCTAGTATATATCTCTTAATCTCAACAAGTACAAAATCAAACTTTTACCTAATTCTTGCATTCAAAGTCTTTAACATAGTAGATATTCAAAAATGTTTATTGATTAATTGATTAAACCAGATAAGGAAAAGAGGAAATTATAAATATTATGGCAACTGGATTAGATAATATTAACCAAAAAAGCTTCAAAGAGAAAATGAGTAAAGATAGAAAAAGAGGGATAACTATTAAATGGAAAAATATTAGTATCAAATAGAGCTGATGAAAGTCTGATTCAGCTTATATTGGAAATTATTGGAAGCACATAAGACAAAAAAAACTTCCATCCAATAGATGTATCCAAAATATTTGAAAAGTTTCAAGAAAGTAACTTCAAAGTATTAAAGTTCACATGAAAAATGCTCAAATTTCACACCCCAGAATATTGTTAAATGCCAAGAAAAAGGAAAGAGAATAGAAACAAACAATATTGTAAGGCCTATGAGAAGACAGACAGTACGTGTCAGGTAGAGTTGTGACTTGCTCTGGAAATTAATAGGAATTTTTTAGAGAAATGTGAATAAAAGTTCTATATACTTTGACCCAATAATTTCAATCCTTGAAATGTACGCAAAGGACATAAAAAGTCCAGTAAACATCTAAATATTTACTACTGCAATCTTTGAGAGAGAACTGGAAATAAAATGAGTGCCTATCATTTATGGAATAGCTGAGGGAAAAAATGATTTAAGATAATATCATGATACTATTTTTAGTAAGAAATAAATATGAGGACAGCAAAAACACAGAAATATGTATACAAAATTATGCAAAGTGAAATAAGACAGAAAGAGTATTATGCAAAATTATTTGAACAATGTAAATTTCTAAAAGCACAAAAAAAAAAACCCTTGTACTAAGATTAGTTGAAAAACAATGAAGTCCTTGGGGAATAAATAAATATGCCTCTAACCTCATAAAATGGAGGTAGTGGATTACCCAGAGAGAAGGTTGTAAATATTGTCAGGTCTTCTCATTTTATTATTTTGTTCTTAATTCCTTTTCATTATTTCAAAAGAAAGTTTAGAGATTTTTTTAATATATGTAATATTATGACAAAAGCATACATAAGAGACAAGCATATTTACTTGTATTATATCATGGTATATAATATGTGATATAAATGTGTATTTTGTGTACATGTGTATATAAGTATATTGTATGCATATTTGTATATGCATATAATATATATACATATATATTAAGGATTTGGATCAGATGAGCTCAACAATTATTTTCAATTCTGTCTATGATTTTGTGCATGAAGTGTAGACTTCACTTTCCTCCAAAATCTAGTTTGTTGGCTGTAAACACCAATTAGGTATATGATAAGGCTATATATATTTTCACTTATTTAATTTATATGTAGATTACACCATATGAAATATCAGACTGGATGAATCAAAAGCTGGAATCAAGACCTTTTGTGACTAGTATCTTATTTTTATCCATATGCACATGTATATTTTTAAGGTACAAAATTTCCTTCCACCCTTCCATCCACGTCCTCCTTTCAGCAGCAGTCAAGTGAGCATTGTACATACAGATATTTGATAAATATGTTACAGATTAGTCATTTTTTCAGTAAGAGGAATTAGGATTAAGGGAAAGAGATACATAAAAAATAATTTTTATAAAGTGTTCATCAGTTCATCAGAAGAGTTGGTTTTTCTTTTTGTTTGGTTTTGTTTGGTTTTTCTTCCTCTGAATGGGGATAACCTTATCCAAAGCCAGTCTAATATGGTTGTCCAACTCTATCAACTGCTGAGAGGGACTGCTTCCATCAAGGTTGATCATCTCACAACATTGTTGTTAATGTGTACACTGTTCTCTTGGCTCTACTCCCTCCACTCAGCATCAGATCCTGTAACTCATTCCATGCTTCTCTAGAGTCTGACCATTTATGGCTTCTTACAGAACTATTAATATTCCATAGTATTCATGTACCATAATTTGTTTAAGCATTTCTCCAATTGATGAGCAACCAGCTAAATTTCCAGTTCTTTGCCACTACAGAAATTGCTGCTATGAATATTTTGAAATATGTGGGACTTTCCCCACTTTTTTATGATTTCTTTTGATTAAAGACCTAGAATTGGAATTGCTGCATCAAAAGGAATGAACATTTTTATTGCTTTTTTTTTAGGCATAGTTCCATTTTGCTCTCTAGAATGTTTGGTTCCATTCTCAACTCCATCAGCAATACATTAATGTCCCAATCCTCCCACAACCTCTCCAAAATTTATTGTTTTCCCTTTTTCTCATCTTGACCAATATGATAGCTATGAAGTGATACCCTCATAGTTCTTTTAATTTGCATTTCCCAAATCAATAATGATTTAGAGCATTTTTTCATAATATTATATATAGCTTTAATTTCTTCATTTGAAAACTGTCTATTCATATCCTTTGACTGTTTATCAATTTGGGAATGCAATAAAGATTACCAGAAGATATATCCACAATCTCAAATATATACATTGGTTGTGTCCTTTGAAGAGGACCAAAATGATATCACTGTGTTAGCATCAAGGGACAATAGGTCCATTTGAAGTTCATCAGACTAATAAAATCTCAGAATATTCTACCACAGTTTGGGCACAAATAGTTCACATGACGATTTGGACTGGAAATGTCTCTAAATTTGTGCATTTCACTTTTCTTTTGAGCTGCTGTAATTCTTTGCTCATAGATGGTGCCTTGGTGGCATCTTGGCATGTTATTCTGGCAGTTCTGTGACAGCCTTTCCGATGTATCACAATATTTCCAAAGAGATCTTGAGAATGCCCTTTTATTGCTTCTTTTAACCACCAGATAAGCCTTGTGATTTTTCATGAAATAGTCTTTTAGGCAAATGTAAATATTTGGCATTTGAACGACATGGCCAGCCCATTAGAGTTGTACTCTCTGCAGTAGAGTTTGAATGCTTGGCAGTGCAGTTTGAGAAAGGAAATCAGTATCCAGTACTTCATCTTGCCAAGTGATCTTTGAATCTTCCTAAGAATTCAGATGGAAGTGATTCAGCTTCCTGATATGGTACACTAAGTTTCAGTGGTCTAACATAATGAGATCAACACAGGATCTCTGTAGACCTTCAGTTTGCTGGATAATCTAAGGTCACTACTCTCCCACACTCTTTCAGAGATTTCCAAACAGAAAAATGTATACATCATACCCCTTATTTCTGTGTACAACCTGAGTAAATATACTATTATACATTTCATTTGATTATAGGGCAGGATACCTGTCTGCTGCAATAAACAGGACAGGGTTGGATTAGGCAAACAATTTTTCTAGCCTCTTCCTGGTAAGCAACATGGATCTTAAGCATAAAAAGATGCTTAATTACTCACAGGGCTGCCAAATAACATGGCTGTTTTGGTTCAGTAAGATGACTCTTCCAGTAAGCAGAGTTTTGACTACAGCTCTCAGCACCTGTTGCTTTGTCTCTTGAGCACTACCACAGGACTTTGAGGTAGGTAAAAATGGCCACTGGAAAAAACTGCCTATTCCACCAGATGAAGTGTTCACATGCTTGGGATAGATTCCCCACCCCACCCCCACACAACAATAGATTGATTCCTCATTTGGGCTTTGCTAGGTTTAGCCTTTCTATCAAAACAATTTAACAGGGTATAGTCACTGTAAATACAATAGGCTCTTAGAGGCACAAGAGAGAGTTAAGTGAATCAAGTGGATACCAAAGGTGGAAAGCAGGTTTGAAAAAGGTTTAATAACCCTTTAGTCTTTCCTGAATACTCTTATACCCCTATGTAAATGACACCATTCTAATACAAAAAAGTGAAGATCTATCAAAAAGTCTTTGATGAGGGTGAAAGAGGAGAGTGTAAAAATTGGCTTGAAGCTTAACATTAAAAATGATATAACTGGTCCCAGCACTTCCTGGAAAAATAGAGGGAGGAAAAAAATGGAAGGAGTGTCAGATTTTATATTCATATTCTCAAAAAATATCGAGAATGGTGAGTGTTATGAAATTTTTTTTAAAAAAACACATTCTATGGAAGGAAAGTTAAGGCAAATCTGAATAGCATTCTAACAAGTAGATATATATCACCTTGCCAACAAATGTCAAATAGTCAAAACTATGATTTTTCTAGTAGCAATGCATAGCAGTGGGAGTTGGATTATAAGGAAAGTTGAGCACCCAGAAAAGATGCTTTTAAAATTGTGATGCTAGAGAAGGCTTTTGAGAGTCCCTTGGACCGCAAGGAGATCAAGTCATTCATTACTTAAAGAAATTAATTCAGGCTATTCCTTTGACAGGTCAAATCCTAAAAGCTGAAGCTTAAATATTTTGACCACTTAATGAGAAGACAGGACTCATTGGAAAAGACTCTGATACTGGGAAAGAATGAAGGCAAAAGGAAAAAGGATGAGAAGGATAGTTAATATCATGGAAATAATGATAATGAATTTGGACAGACTACAAGAAAGATTAGAGGATATAAAGGCTTGGTGTGCTATGGTCCATGGAGCTGCAAGTAGTCAGACATGACTGAACAACTGGAGAGGAAGAACTAGGGAAGGGAAATCTTCCAGAGTTTTAATAGGGCATTTCAAATCTTCTACATTGTTTCAGCCTGCTAATAGCAAAAGCAAACCAAGGTCATGAATGCTTCATAGTTGTACTTCAGAGAAGATTCTTTATGAAGATTTTTCTATGAAACTGGATTGGGAAAACTGTTTCCCTATAGAATTTCACTATAAAAAAGAAAGAAAGAAAGAAAAGTTTCATTTTCTTGCACAAAAATGGACAGTTATTGCATGGATGAGATCTTCTCAATTTTAGATGTGTATATGTCTTTAAAGATTCACCAAATAATTCCACAGAAAACATCTATATGGAGAAGCTAGGTGGCACAGTGAATGGAGCACTGGTCCTGGAGTCCCTAGGACCTGAGTTCAAATGCAACCACAGATACTTAATCTACTATGTGACCTTGGACAAGACACCTAACCCACATTGTCTATCAAAAAGCCAAAAAAAAAGAAAATAACAATACTACAATATTTCTATACCACAAGAATTTTTCCAGTAGAACAAAGATGGATATATTGTGATAAGATTTTATAATATTTGTAGACCTTGTATAAATATGATATTTAAGGCAATGAAAGTTGATGCATGTTGTCTCAATTTAGTCACAGAAGCTGATGAGAATACGTCTCATCATTTCACTAATATCATTTATGTACAGAAGCAGTGTTTGTTCAAGCCTTCAATTTGAGATTTTTAAGTTCTCTCCTTGACAACAATGGGCATTATTCAAATTTACTGAAATAAGATGCATCTGCTTTGTATGCACACTGAAGTAGTACATTTACATACTCTAAAAGAAATCTACTTGATTAAATTTTAAAATTACTTGGAATCATATAGCACAGGAGTGATAGTGGGAATTGTGTCTTAATCTTAGGAGAGATAGAAATACAAAGAAGTGAGAGCTAGAAGAAAATGAAAACAGAGTCCAAACTCTCATATTGTGGATGAGAAATTTAAGACTAGGGGAAATAAAGCATAACTATGTGATGAACTTCTCATGAAAAAAGCTTCCCTTCCTGATTTTTATCCATTCAAGGTGAAAATATTGAAGAACCTTTGCACTCTGACAGATGAAGCAATCCCTTCAATGACTGCTGAGCCAGATCAGATGATTTAGTGTATTTTTAAAAGGGAAGGATTACCTCTCTTCCACCCTCATTCCCTTGTGTGTTGCAGGGATGTTTTGAGATGGAGTAAAGGACATCTTCTGCTATCCCTCACTTTGGTCGTGACCATGAGTACATACAGGTAAAGCCTATGTTCTCCTAAGCAAACCTGAATTTGTATTATATTTCATGATCTTAGATAAATGAATATCATTCCCAAGATTCACATGTCTATATTTGGAGGTGACAATCTGAGATAAGTAACTAGTTCATGATCACATAACTAGTTCAAGATCACATAACTAGTAAATGTCAGAATAAAGACTTATCTAACTTTTACAAATTAAAATTCAGAAATTATTCAATTATTACATGTAGATTAAGAAGAAATAGACTATCAGAAATAATGCTATATTTTTTGATTAGCATGAGGCAAGAATTATATATTTCTCCATGTTGATAAATAAGAATTAAATTGGCAAGTTGCCTCACAACATCATTTAGTGTAGTAAGTCAAATGTTTCTAAAAAGAAGCTTTCTTTAACCTCTCTTGTGATTCCAACAGGAAGATTGAGAATTATGAAAGTCCTTCCAGGGATCCACACAACTCTAGAGATGGCAGGAGATGAAAGAAATAGCAAATAAGAACACTAAAAACTACAGGAAGTAAAACTAGCATTCATGGAGCAGCAGAGTCACAATGACAGAGTGACAGAGATTTCTTGGATACAGATGAAGATTTTTCTAGACTGAGCCATCAAGTGCTATAAATCCTGGTCAAAATCAAGTCCCTGGACTAAAATGCTTGGTCCCAATAGAGAAGTTCCAGAAGACCTGCATAGAACTGGACCCGCCCAAAGGAAAAAAAAAAAAACAGCAAGAGAGACAATAAATCCAGAGCTTGCCCAAACCTAGTACTGGGAATATTTCAAGGGAGGGGAAGGCTCTCGAAGTTCTTTATGTAATTTCCATTTGAAAAGACACTTCAATGATGTAGAAGCAGTACTAGAAGTCTTGAAGACTATATAACATAGCTGTGGGCAGAGGAACTTAATGAGGAGGGAAGGAAAAATAGTTTGAACTTTTTAAAGTATTTTTGAAGAGGCTAAGTAAAGAATATAACAACCATTAGATAAAACATTTTAGAAAATGTCTTATTTAACCTCCTTCCCTGTATATGGACTGGTCTAATAAGAAGATCAAGTCAAAAGAGATGCAGGATCTAGCAGAGACAGAAATGCATTTTATTCAGGTTAACAATATTCCTTTCTTTAACTCAGTTGGTCGGATTTCCCAGTCATGGTATTTCTACTTTTGTATGTGTAGGTTCAAGCTGACTTTTTATATTAAATAATTTATAATTCATTCTATTTAGATCAGAAAATTTAAATAATATAAAGAAAATTTTCTTCTTTCTGGTTCTGATTCTTTATCTAGTAAAAAGTGTTAGATAACTTCTAAGACTTATTCCAGTTCTCAGTATATGATCCTATATACAAATGAGAACTTATCAGGATATTAAATACCTCTGTTCAATGAAAAGCAGTTTTCAGACATTAAGTATAAGCATCTATAAAAATTAGTATTAAAATATGTCCTTCATTGCTCTTATCCTCTCCCTGTTTGTACCCTAGGCTTTTGTTGTGGTTCTGGTTTCGGTAAGCCAGCATGTGATAAGTGCCATAAGAGAGACTTGAGCAGCATTCTCTAGATGTTTAGAATGGAGAGAGATTGTTAAGTGATGATGTTCAAGAAGGCTTCCCTGCCTAAACTTAGGAAATTCCCATTTTTGAGACTTACTTAAATGATGATTAATGCTTTAAATCATGAAATAGGAACCATCTATATAAGCCAGATAAATGTCAGTGATTATACTGCAATGAAGCAACTAATGAACATTTTCTGAACAGTTCCTACAGAAAACAAGCTATAAAATATTGAAACTATGAAAACAAGTATAAGATATAATATCTATTCTTAAGGAATGCATAAGACATATTTGAATATTAAAAAACACAAAGATATAAATAATTGACAGTGGTAGGATTTCTAAGGGTGTAGGTCACAACACTGAAGTCAGGTGGTCAGGAAAGATAAGAGGAAGCAGCATGGGAATGTCCTTTTCTCATTGCTAGAGATCATTACAAGTTGATAATAGAGAAATGCAATAATCTTACATTGTGATGAAACAGCCAATTTTATCTTTTTACTATGTAATTACTGATTGATTACTGGTAATTATAATAAGCTAATAAAGAAGGAAAAACTGTGGGGCTATAATTGTAATTTTGAATGAGGCAATCTACTGCTGAGAAAATAGATAAAAATAGCTTATTTGCAATACAGTTTACCTGTAGAATTTTCAAAGAGCAAACATGAATTTCATAAGTTTCTCTTCTGATATTTTGAAGTTTTATTAGGAGATCTCAAAGCACTTATGTATTTTGACATTGTTTTTACAAACTTGAAAGAAATTTTGAATCTCTCAAAACACTCACAAATTATAAGAGAGTCATAATATCCAAACATAGTACTAACTAGCCTTTTCCATAGAGGAGGTTATTGCTATTCCTCTAAGAGGGTATGGAATCTTGGAATGGCAGTTGAACCGTCATTCTTTAAGGAGTCTGTCAAGAGAAACTGGGAGTTTACTGGCATTATGGAAAGACTTAAAAAATGTTATGGGTGAAGACATGACAAAGAAAATGGTCTTAGATTTAAGTTTAAACAGTAAATTTAAATTTACATTAAACCTTAAGTTTAAACATTAAATTTAATTGTAACATGTAATTTAAGAAGAAACATTATTAGAAATTAGGGGGAAAAACTTAATTTAAACAATCCTAGTAAAGAAACATGAAGAGAATTGATACTTATTTGGTTTGTTTCTGAAATGAAATGGTGATGCTATGTTTTCTGAAATGAATATTTAAACATTTGTACTAATGGTTAAAGGTGACTTGTAATCTCTCTCAGCAGAAATACTAAATAATCTTTTACTGCTTGGTTCACTATTAACAGATAGTAATCTTGATATTTAATCAAGACTAAGAGTTTCAACAGAGAAATAAAGATGAGCAGATGCTTTAAGGAAAAGAGGATTTTCCAGGGTAATAAACTTAGGTGGCGTTTAGAGCTAATTTATTTAATATATGGCTACTGAAATTTAAAAAAAAATGTGGAAGTAATCAGAATAAATTGATTACTATGTAAGATAATCAAGATTTGAGATGGGACAGATTCAATCAAACCCTTGATTGAGTTTAAGATCAATGCTGGAACAAAATGAGATACTCAAAAGGGCATTCAATAGTTTCACAATTTCTTGACTAGTAGAAGGATATTCAAAGAGGACACCTCAAGATGACTTAACTGATCAACTTAAACTTCCAAGATTATTAAAGCAAGTTGATAATAGGCAACAATAAAGGAGAAATTTAAAAATAAAACAAATATGGCAAAAACAGACACAGAGACAGAGAGATTCCAAGAAGAGTTGTAAATCTAAAAGTATGTGATGAATTATGCCAAATTTTTGCATATCATAAAGTGTATATTTCAATGAAAAAATTAACCATATGTTGGAACAAAGGAATATATAAATTCCACAACACTATGAATCTTTCTGCACAGTCACCAATAAGCACAGAAAAGGAAAAATTGACTTGTACCATAACCCCACCTTGGCCAACCAATCATGACTTCCTCATTTTCTGGGAGCCTTTTTTTTAATTGTGAGAACTGCTTAGAAATTTTCTCTTCCCTATATTTCCAGGAAACAAACTCCTTCTCAACAAATTCTCTCTGAATAAGAGTTATACAATAATGACTAGACATTCTCTTGGTAGCACTAGGAAGGAGTCATTCAATTTTATATTATAATTTCTGGGCTACAGTGGGCTTGTCCTCTGCCATTTCACTGTTCTGTGCCTACTCTTCTGGAAAGCTGAACTGCCATTCACTGCCACTAGGTTCAAATATATGTGTTTCTTTCATTGCCCACTGTAATTTGGGTCCATATCTATATCTACTTCATATTACCATCTGCTTCAACTTAACACTAAATCTGTTCCTACTGCTTGCAGCTCAAAGTTATGCTTTTTTTTTTCTCAAGGCACCTCCATCTCTGCCCTCTCACCATGGCTCTCTACTGCTTCTGTAACCCATGTTTATCTTATTGCCAATTATTGTCCTCTGCCTTGGAACCTACATCCAGTTCTACTCCCTCTGCTTCTGAGGTCCATATCTGCTACCTTCTGGCCACTATCAATGGATCATTCATTTCTACCCACTACCTTCCCTACTAGAGTCGAATGCTACCCTCTCTACTGAAAAAAGAAGGCTGACGCTGCTAGGACCTAAGATCTTCTGTCCTATATTGAAACAAGAATATTATAGTAACCTTAAGTACTATTCCATCAACAATGCTGGGCCCTGATTGCACCATGGTTATAGGCTTGACTCCATACCCTGCCAGCTATCATTCTGGTTATGTCCCTATGCCAAGAGGAAAAATATAAAATAACACAAAAAAGTAACAAAACTAGAGACTCTTCTAGACCAGTAAATGTACTCTTATTTCCCATCCATAGGCATTAGACATTTTTGCTAGGGTTGGACAAATTAAGCTGAGATCTGAGTTCTGCAGAATTCTATATTACTTAGCAGAATACCCAAAGAAAGATAGAAATATATATCAGTTCATAATTCAAGACAGAGACTATACATATGTATATATACATTATATATATACATATATATAAAAGGAACATGATAACTCTGCATATCTTCAGCTAATTAAGGTCTAAATGATTCATATGTTCATATTCTCAATTTCAGAAATGTATCTTGGCTTCTGGGGAAAATTCATCACTATCCTTTGATGTGCCTCCATCCAAAGAGCAAAATCCATGTTGGTCTTTCAAATTTCAAATTAAAAAGGATAAAATCAAAGTTTCATCAGCAAAAATTCCAAAATTCCAGGAATCTGCCTTGATTTGAATCATCTCTTATTATTGGATGTCTCTTCCTGCTACTTTACAGTTACTATTGTTCATGTACAATTATATGACTGAGGACTGCTAATTCAACTGCACTGTTATTTCAAAAAATTAATTTCATTTCCAGTGAACATATATAGATATAGATATATATAAAGATACAAAAATAGATGTAGATGTATATATATATATATATAAAGATAGAGATATAGAAATAGAGATAGAGATATAAAGACAGAGATAGAGACAGAGATAGAGACAGAGATAGAGACAGAGATAGAGATAGAGATAGAGATAGAGATAGAGATAGAGATAGAGATAGAGACAGAGACAGACAGAGACAGAGACAGAGACAGAGATAGAGATAGAGATAGAGATAGAGATAGAGATAGAGATAGAGATAGAGATAGAGATAGAGATAGAGATAGAGATAGAGATAGAGATATATAGAGTCCCTTAAACTTGGAAGAAATCTTCTTTCACTTGATCTCACAAAGGTAAAAGGATGGTGAAAACATTAGAGATAAAAGATCCACTCACAGAAAAGACAGATTACAACTTCTTTAAATCTGTCCTTTTCTAATGTGAAGAAAATATTTTTGTCAATTCTCCCTCCCAAAAAAAAAAATTCAATCTTTCTAGGATACTTAGAAAGGTATACTTAATTCTGAGTAAATTTCCTAGAAGAACTTGGAAGAGGTTGAAATTATTAGAATTAACACAGCCTGAGAGCCTACAATTTACTTCAACTATCTCAATATGTGGTACTTATGGACAAAGGAAATACTCATATTAGTTATCCTTTCTGTGACAATGAACACAGGTAGTTACTTCCTAATCTTCTAAGAATTTTAAAGGAGAGTGGCCACACAAATAGGCTACTACTATTTCTACAAGCAACACAAAAGGTACTACCAGAAGAATCATGAAGGACAAATCATAGTCACATTCTTATTTTTTCAGTGTCCATTTTCCAATTATTACATTCTAGTTTTGCAAAATTATACCTGTTGTTCTAGACTGGAATTGAATTAAACCAGTCCCATCATAAAGTACCTTTAATACTAGAATGAAATGAGACATTTCAACAGTTAATAAAGATAGTAAAAGAATATTCAGAAAGAAAGCAACAAGCATAACATGTTAATTCAACTAAGCAAAGCTCCCTTGCTTAAATTTCCTCATCACAATCTCCCAGTCAACAATCAGAAGAGCCTCTAGAGATTCTAGTGGCTACTTTGTATGGAGGAAATCTGTAAGCGATGTTAGTCTGAACTTTTTAGTGTCCTAAGTCAAGAACTGAAAAATAATTTCAATACTTTTTAAGGAAACATCAGTCGAACTTGCATAGTAGGAGGCATTTTCATGCCTACCACATCTGAGAACCTGAAATGAGAATGAATAACGAAAATAAACTAGTATTACTGAGAGATATATGACTATCCCATATAGATTACAAGTATCAGTTAGATTAAAGCCATTTTCCATGGACTTAAAGGGTAGAATTAGGAACAAGCTTTAGCAATAGATTTACACTAAATGTAAATAAAAACATAAAAAGTATACATATATATGCTCATATACTTTCATATGAATGTGTATATGTTTGAATGTATATCTATGTAGATATGTGTTTGTATATGTATTTATATATATTCACTAAAAAGAGGAAAAGTGATTCTATTAATAACCAATTATTAAATTAGGATTGAGAATTTTTCCTTTCTATTTCCTCATTCAGGGACCAACCCTTGCAGGTCATTTAGCTGGACTCTGAAGAATAGAGATGATAGATGAGTTTGCTCTAAACCTTGGAGTACTTGCTCCATAATCTTGTGCAGACCCCACCCAACTAGGGGACCTTCATTTTTTTCAATTGATAATTTATTTTACCAATCACATATTATAAATGTTTTTCAACCTTCATCCACATGCATATTTTTAAGTTACATAGTTTCCTTCCACCCTCTCTTTCCACCCCTCCCCTTAACAGAGAACAGTATTTCTGTTTAACATGTTTAGAGATTAGTGATTTTTGGTATGAGGAATTAGAATTAGACTTTCATTTTAAAATGATCTACAGAATCTAATTTAGGTTCATCGCAGGCCTAAGTCAGTTCATTCCAGGCCTAAGTCATTGAGCCCATGCCCTTGTACCCCTCCATTGCAATCTAGGGGAACTTAGCTCATGAAGGAAAAAATCAACCATGATGGTTTAATGGAAGTGACTGACTCTCATGGTGAAGTCAGTTCTCAGAAAAAGGAGTTGAAGCCTTTTAAACCCACCTCCTCATTAACATGTCTACTCCTTAATTGTTGACTGGGTCAGGGTTGATTTTCATCTGTCAGGGGTACTTCCTTTACCAAAGGTATTTAACCATGGTTTGCCTTTAGTTACGAGAGAGATACAAAAGAAACTACAGACAATTTATTATTAGCTAGTTTAACAAATTTATTATTACCCAGAAACTCTTGTCTCTTGGGTTTTTCATTCATCTCAGAAGGTCTTTAAAGCACTTTTCAGGAATATGGTAGAGGACATTCTTATTCCAGTAAAGGTTGGATTTCCTGACTTCTGAGGTTGCCCAATTCAGATTTTATAATTTTCACAAAACCATAATAATATTAGAACTGGAAGGGACTTGATATTTTCTCATTTTTATATGATTACCACAACCCCATGGAATTCAATAAATCAATAATGAATAAATCAGTAAACACTTAAGTTTCTACTATTTTTTGGAGGCACTGCACTAAGCACTGGATTTAGCTTTATACTTTGAGAAAGGATGGGGGAGATTCTCTGATGAATACTATTAATTCTCTAACTTGGATTGAGCCTCTATCACAGAAAAAAAAAAAAAACTGGAAACCTCAAGTCGAACTTGGGTTGAGTAGCCATGCAAACAACATGTAGTTGGAATAGAAAGTGCATCATAAAATGTTCAAGGCACCTTCAGTACCATTCCTCAAATAAATACCTTCACATTTCTACCCTCCTGGTTTCTACTTGCAAACTGTGGAAATAGAGTAATGTCTCATTAATCTAGAGAGATTCATTGTGCTCCCAGACACAATTCTCTTCGGTGTCTAAACATTACAAAAAGGACCTGGAAGTTTTAAGAGTTCTAATGGCACAAGTTCTCATAACTCATCTGGCAGCTTGCTTGGTAGCATATCAATTTCTCTGTTAATAACCTGCTGCAAAGCTCAGAAATTTTTGTTCTTTCTTCTTTTTCTAGGTCTTGTATATTGTCCTCCTTATTTAACTACATTATAATTTAGATGTGAAGTCCCACAAACTGCAATCCTGGACATTTCAAGTGGGCTAACCTCCAAATACCAGATTTTTATAAGAATTTCAATCCTTTTCCCTCAAATGTGCCCCTATTACAACAATTTTAATGCACTAATTTTTGCATGTTTTCAGGGAACTTGAAAGTGAAGATTAAGTAAGGTGACAAGAGAAGAGTAGTTAAATGGAGTCAGTACACATCTAGAAGTTGGCTTACTTGTTATATCCTTTATGAGCACATTTATTTGCTTTCCTGATGGGCTTCCCTATGACAGCACAGACCTAGTATCAAAAAAGTTGGTTTTCTATGGTGCTAAGGCATTGTTTTTCTCTGCCTTTGAGTTTCTCAGTCTTTGAGTTGGTCCATCTATATTTGGAATGACAGTCTTAGAAGGAAAAACTTGCCCAGGTTCAAAGAATATAACATCCCTGATCACATTTTCTCTGAGACACTGTATATCCAAGGGAATATTTGTCCCTGCATTTTTGGGACTTGTGTACTGACAGTATATTAGGAACGTGTCATCTAAGGATATGTATTTATAACTGTGATAAAAAAAAGTTTTTAGTGAGAAATGTTCTCTTCTCAATTCCATGGTCTTTTAAAGGAGATCAATAAGGTCTAAATACAGAGAAAAATTAATTTATCATGGTAAAGTATAAATAAAAAGGTAAAAAATAACTGGTGAGTCAGAAGACTTGGGCCCTAATGGTATTGCTAAAATTATGCAAAATTGGACATAACAATCTCTTTGGTTCCATTTTCCACATATTAAAATGAAAAGGTATTAGATAAAGCAATAATTCAATACTTTGCATTTTTTTAGATCTGTTATTTCCACAAGCATGCATACTTTACATTTCAATATTTCTTAGGCCATTGCTACTTTAGTTGTTTCAATTAAAATAATTCACCCAGCAGTGAAACTGATAATAAACAATTAAAATTTTAGTTATCTGAGGTGGTCCTTGAACAATAATCAAATCCAAAACTGGTCCTGCCATGATGACATGAAGGGTTTGTAATTTGAAAGTGCAATCTTTGAGAATTTGAGAAGTTTCCTTCATTATAGACATCAGAGTAGGATAGTAAAAAAGAAAATATTTGGGATACTGAATATTTTCATAATAAGTCAATAGAAAAGCATTAAGAATCTACTGTGTAGGGGTGGCTAGGTGGCGCAGTGGATAGAGCACTGGCCTTGGAGTCAGGAGTACCTGGGTTCAAATCCGACCTCAGACACTTAGTAATTACCTAGCCTTGTGGCCTTGGGCAAGCCACTTAACCCCATTGCCTTGAAAAAACTACAAAAAAAAAAAAAAAGAATTACTGTGTGTCAGGTGCTGTTGTAAGCACTGCGTACAAAAAGCAAAGCAAAAGAGAGCCCCTATCCTTGCAGGAATTACAATATAAAGAGAGACAATAATGCAAACAAATATGTACAAACAAAATATAGATACACAGAGATCTGACAGACAGACAGATGGTATAGAGAAAGTAATTCACAAAGGTAAAGAATTAGAAGTAAGGGAGCTGGAGAAAGGCTTCCTGTAAAATAGAAGAATTAGCTAGGACCTGAAAGAATTCAGAAAAGTCAGGAGGCAAAGATGAAGAGAAAGAGCATTCCAGGCATGAGTGACAATTAGAGAAAATGCCTAGAAAAGAGATATGGGGTGTGTCTTGTTCATCTTGTTCACGGAACTCCAAGGAGGCCAGCATTATTTGTATCAAAGAATATATGGGGAGAAGGGTTCAAGGATTTAAGAATGAAAAGGTGCCAGGGATGGGGCAGATTCTAAAGGGCTTTGAATACCAAACAGAGGATTTTTTATTTAATCCTGAAGGTGATAAGGCCCTGCTGAAGTCTGTTCAATAAGAGGAAAATCACTTTTATGTCTGAAAAGAGGAGAGACTGGAGTAGAGAAGAGGCTTGGTGCAGGCATATCAACATACTTTAGTTAGAAATTTTTTCTTATAAAAACCATATGGGATACATAGTATAACATTTTTTCTTATATCACAGAAGAAAATGAGAATCTAAGATCAAAAAAAGGATCGCTGACCCACATACAGCACACATTCATTCTGTCTCAACATGTTTCTAATTTCTAATGTCCTTTTCAACTCAAAAATTGCAAATGAAAGTATTTGCAGTACCTCAACCTCACTTAATATAATCTCAAATGATCTTGAATAGGAAATGGATCAACAGGTTAAACTAAGTGTTAAGGAATTCTCCTACAACTATACCACAATGTTTGAATAGTTCATTTTCTCTATTTGAGAGGATTGTACAATTCTAGTCATTTAGATTAAAGGCAAGCAATAAATCACAGGAAATATCTTATGAATGGATAAGGCTCAAAGATGATGTATAAAAAACAGTAGCCAATCAATGGCAAATCAGTCCAGCATCAAAAGTTTTTGTTGGAGTCAATCTCCTGAGAGAGATTCTGTCTTAAGGGAAGAAGATAATCTCTCTCTCTCTCTCTCTCTCTCTCTCTCTCTCTCTCTCTCTCTCTCTCTCTCTCTCCTCCCATTGACCATATCATCAGAGAGAATAGAGCATTAACAGACAGTGTACATAGCTGACATCTGAGAAGAAAATATATTTAGCCAGTGACAAACTGAAAACAAAGGGATTGATAAAAAGGCACCTGAGGAGAAAGGCAATTTCAAAGGACATCACCACTTAAAATACCAGCTAAGAATCTGAGAAGGAACTTTTGTCAATAAATATGGGTATTGTGAGTTAAATTTTTTCATACATGTATTACATATGTGTGCATCTCTAAGTTTGAGTACACTATTACATATGTGTGCATCTCTAAGTTTGAGTACACTATTCTCCTGTTTGAACTTGTGGTAAAGTGTATTCTGGAGTTTTAGAAGGAATGCTTGTACCAAATATTTTTGGTAAATGTTTCTGGCTAAAAAAAAAAAAAAGGGGGCAGCTAGGTAATAGATAAAATACTGGCCTTGGAGTCAGGAGTACCTGGGTTCAAATCTGGTCTCAGACACTTAAAAATTACCTAGCTGTGTGGCCTTGGGCAAGCCACTTAACCCCATTTGCCTTGCCAAAAAAAAAAACCTAAAAAAAAGACTAATATGTCCTAGCTCATTATTGGCGGGAAGTAAATGAAGATGGTTGTTTTGGACTGATGGAATTAAAACCTAGTCCTTTAGGAAAGAGAGTGGCATACATGATTCTTACTCTTTCCATAAAAATGATATAGTGAAAAGGGTGCAGAACTGGAAATCACAGAAATTGAGTTCAAATTTTGCCTCCAAAAATCACAGTCATGTGATCAGAGGAAAGCCATATCAGCTCTCTGATCCTCAGTTTCTTATCTGCAAAATATAGGTGTATGTTTTGACTTAACAGGATTATTTCAAGAATAGCATTTATAAACTTTTAATTGTTAAATAAATGCAGGATATTGTTACTACTCTTCCTCCATTGAATAGATTATGGTATGTGAAAAAAACCTGGGAAATTTGTATCAAAATAATTCAGATTTCCAATCAAAAGAGCCAAATCAATAGGCTATCCAAACAGCTAATTTTTGTCATGTGGTGATTAGACAAGTGGTATGACCTTGCCTAGCCTTCCTCAGAAGATAATGTGGTTGGCAAAATATGGATTGTCTGGAGGTGATAGAATAACCAATTTGCTTATGAATGCTCATCTACTTAAAAAAAAGACTTCAGGATATATCAGTTTGAAGTATTTTGTGAATGTATATGCACATGTATGCAAACAGGTATGTGCATAGGTACTTAACATATTTATGATGGCTATTCATGTGTGCATATTATTTATATAAAATATATATATAAATATACAGGTATGTATTGTGTATATACATATGAACAACCCCCTGCAACTTCAGCACTTATACAGTATCTTAGATAATAAGTGTTTTTAAAGTCTTATTTTCAGATAGGGTAAGAACTTCCCATCTGATAATCCTGCATAGAAATCCAAAGGGTGGGTAGAATTCCCACTGTGAGATTTGTATTTTCCTTCTTCACCAAGTTACTGTCTAAAAAAGGTTGAGAGGTGACATTATTTGAATGTCCTTGTCCTAGAATTTTTCATTTATTATTCAAACTACTTTTGTGCTTTAATTCACTAAAACAAAAACTACCAAACTGTGGATTAGTCTCCAAGGAATCTTGAAGCAGATGACCAGTTCTTTTTCAAGTCTTAGTTTGTTTTTTTAATTCCCTTTGTCTGAGTCTTACAAAGTTTAAAAAAGAAAAAGGAGGGGCACTTGTCCCAGAACTGATACCAAAAAAACCCATGACTGTGGTTTCCTTTTCCTTAGTTGAAATCATCTTTACATCTGCTCAGCAAAGAAAAGACATCCTCCTCTTAGAGGGAGGGGAAATTTTCTCAGCCTTCTTTTTATCTTTAAAAAGAAAAGGTGGGGCAGCTAGGAGGCACAGTGTATACACTGGTCCTGGAGTTAGGAGTACCTGGGTTCAAATCTGACCTCAGACAATAATTGTTTAACTGTGTGACTTTGGTCAAGTCTTGCCCATTGCCTTAAATTAAAAAAATTTAAAAGAAAAGGAAAGGAAACATTAGACCTTTCATAAAATTTCTCCAAAGGGAATTTTGATTTTGAAAAGTTCTATCTTTCAAGGGCTACCTCAAATGTTGCCAGATCTTTCAGGCCTTCTGCAACTAATGCAGGCCTCAATACCCTCTCCCTCCTCTGAATGTTCATAGTAATATGATTTTTTGTATTTTATGTATTTTATTTTTTTATTGTTTTTCATTCTTTTTAGGCTCAAGGCCAGGGTCTCCAAATATACTGTGAGCCCTGGAGCTCAGTAACTCTGCAATCTCTCTATAGAACAGTTGACATTTATATAAGTGCTTTATGTTTTACAAATCACTTTACAAATAAAAATTTAATTTAATCCTCACAACTACTGTGTAAAGTAAGTTCTATTATTATGCCTACTTTATGGAAGGAGTAGTGGAGGAATTTGAGACTAAGGTCTCACAGGTAGTGTCTGAGTCAGGATTTGAACTCAGGTTCTCCTAACTCAAGTCTAGTGGCCTATCCAATCAGGGTCTTTTATACTCAGTGGGCATTCTAATCTTAAATGATTATGGTGACAAGCCAAACTAATTTCCTTAAGTGCTTTGCCCATAATACCCAAAGCAAAGCTCTATTATTACCTTTAAGTTCAAGTACAGGCAAAGATGCCCTTCAGGAAGAAAAGGGATGAACACCCAACTCTTGATTCAGAGAACCATGAGCATGAGAAATAATGAAATCAATTGGAAACAAATTTTGTGAGTCTTATGTTTGCACAGTTTAAAAAAAACCTTCCTTCTTTTATCTCTCTATTAAAATACTCTGTCCTGACCTTCTTTAACCTAGATCACATTTTCTTTTGGTAAGGAGCAGCTAGGTTGTGCAGGCAGTGGAGACAATATCTGAGACCACTCATACCTGAATCAGAGACCCTTTGACCTCCAGTGGGGGCTTTGGGCCACTCCCAGGTCACCACTTCTTCCCATGAGGGGAAATTTAAGGAGATTTGGGGGAAGGGCTCGGTCTCTCTTCGTTTCCAGACTTCTTCCAAACCTGGCAGCTGGCCTACCAAGATTAATTAGCAATCCATGTGGCTTTTTCTTTAATATCTTCTTAACTTTCCTATTACTTTCTTTTGTGTTATAATTTCTTTTAATCTCTATTTTCTTCTTACACCTGCACTTCTGGGTCAAAAGAGTGCTTCTTCATAGTCAGATAATAGAACAATCAGCAACATTGTCAGCTTCATGGAACTGTGAACACCTTAAAGTACATTCCAAGAAATTACAGTCATCTATGTTCTTCATTGTCAAATGAATTTGACAGGCCTGGGGAAGGAAGTCTGTAATTGGTACCTGCACAGGGTCCCAAACACCAGGACCAAACCCTTGTGTGAGGAGGATCTGGAAGAACAGTTAAGCTCCGGGCGGGCGGGCTACTCCTGACTTGTCCCTAATCTTCTCTAAGGGGTTATACAAAGGGATTGAACTATTGCACCTCCTACATATGGCAGCTAAGGGGGGGGGGGGGGGGACTAGCACTCTTCCTTCCTATTTATATTTATTTGTGAAAGGTAGATCTGTTCTTATTTTATTCATACTTCATTTCAAGTATAAACATGAATGCTGCCTACCTGTAATTTTCCTTTTCTTGACATTGTCCTTACTCCTGGCAGTTGATTCATATTCTTCCTCCCTTTTCTTTCTCATTTCCTTTGATTTACTCATAAAAAAAACAAACTTATTTTGGAAACTTAAAAATATTTTCTAGTGGTTCAAACCCTAATTTTTTTTAATTTCAATATTAAAATGACTTCTAAATCCAGTAGTGTTGGTTTCTTTTAAGCAGCCAAGGTTAGCTATATCATGCTCTAATTTTCACTGACTTTTTAGGAGCTTCAAAAAAATAATAAGTTATATTACAGGACTTGGGAATCATAATAGAGGTGAAGTCATAGACTTCATTAGCCAATGGGGATATATTATGCAACTTCTTAAGTTAAGAAGGTATTTGTATGGTTTGTTTCTTTAGAACATTCCTTGAGAGTTTGTTTCCTTAGAATATTTTCTGACTGGCAGATAGATTTTTTTTAAGGTCTGGTTGACTCATGTTTTTGTTTTGTTTTTCAGAAGCAATAAGGGTTAAATGACTTGCCAAGGGTAACAGCTCATAAGTTGATCTAATTGATTATTACTCATTTTCTTCTTTTTTCTGTCTTTTTTCCTGAAAAAAAAATTCTAGTTTTCCTTATAATCATTTTTAAAGCTAGAAATTCCTCAAAGCCAGGGGTTATTTCTTAGCTAAATATTGTATCTCCCTACCACTCTCCAATTCGGTTTTATAGATATTTTGTTTTTCCAAATACATGTTATGAAAGTTTTTCTACATTCATTCATATGCCTACATATATTTTTAAGTTACAAAATTTCCTTCCACCCTCCTGTCCCCACTTCCCCTCAGCTGCAAATAGTCAGATTAGCATTGCACATATATATTTTTAATAAACAAGTTTCCTGATTTGTTGTTTTTGGCATAAGCAATTAGGATTAAGGGAAAGAGATACATAAGAGATAATTTTTAAAAAGTGTTCTTCAGATTCTGAAAGGGTGTCTTTGTTTTTGTTTTTCTTCCTCTGGATGGAGATAACATTGTCCATAGCCAGTCTAAATACAGTTGTCCTAGCTCTCTGAACTCCTAAGAGCAGATGCTTCTATCAAGGTTGATCACCTCACAATGTTGTTGCTAATGTGTACATTGTTCTCTTGGTTCTGCTCCCTTCCCTCAGCATCAGATCCTGTAACTAATGCTTCTCTAGAGTCTGACCATTTTTGGTTTCTTACAGAACAATAGTATTCCATAATGTTCATGTACCATAACTTGTTTAGCCATTCCCCTCAATTTCCAAATTTTTGCCACTACATTAAGGGCCTATTATGACTATTTTGGAAAATGTGGAATTTTTCCCATTGTTTATGATTTCTTCTAGATATAGACCTAGGATTGGAATTTCTGGGTTAAAGAGAATGAACAGTTTTATCATTCTTTGGGTATGGTTCTATATTGCTCTCCAGAAAGGTTGGATCTGTTCACAACTCCACCAGCAATGCATCAATGTCCCAATTCTCCCACAACCTCTCCAACATTGATCATTTGCCCTTTTTCTCATCTTAGCCAACCTCATAGATATGAGGTAAAACTTCAGTTTTAATTTTCAATTCTTTAATCAATAATGATTTGTACCATTTTTTCATATGATTACATAAAACTTCAATTTCTTCATTTAAAAACTGTGTATTCATCTCCTTTGACCATTTATCAATTGGGGAATGACTAGTAACCTTATAAATTTGGTTCAATTCTCCATATATTTCAGAAATGAAACCTTTATCAGAACTCCTAGTTGTGTAGATTGTTTCCCCAGCTTTTGCTTTCCTTCTAATTTTGGCACCATTGATTTTATCAGTGCAAAAACTTGCTAATTTAATAGTCAAAAATCATTCATTTTGCAGTTTATAATGTATTCTATTTCTTCTTTGGTCATACTACTCTCTGATTCTTAGGTCAGTGATATGCCTACAGTAGTAATTTAAGAATTGTTCAATGAAGTAAGTTGCTCACATAATGTACATCTAATAGTTAATTCTGATTTTCTACTTTCAGGAATAATTTAATGGGAATTCCTTATTGTCTTTGATGTAATAGTCAAAGAACAGCTCCCCTTTTATAGAATATAGAAATTACTAAAATTTCTATCACTGTAGACTGAGGATCCTTATATACTGACTCTTCCTCAGTGTCTTCCTAATTTAAAAATAAAAACTGTTTCTGGGAATTGGTCACTTGAACATTGAGACTGACCACTTGAAATTAACAACACATTGCCCTTCCTACATTACCACTATTAACAAATTTCCACAATTATATGTAATAGTGAGAATTTTCATTTCTGACCCTTTTCCCCACGCTTCTAGTATTATCACATTTTCAATTCTTATGGTCCTTTGAATGGGTTATGGATGACAGGAAACAAGATGGGAGAAGGCATGGCATATAGAAAGAAATATGAATGTTTTCTTCAGTATCAGAATGATTTGGTGGGAGGTACTGACTAAGAAGGATCAGCTCTGAAACTAGAAAAGTGGGAGGGGGGAGAGTTCAGTCATCTTAACTCAGGTGGGAGCTAGGGAAGAGAAACAAGTCTTCAGTAGCCCTATGTAATGGACTGAGGGTCTGTGAATCTAACAAACCTATGAGGAGTGTGGTAATTGACCTCTAACTGCTGCAAGTTTCTTTTCCCTTCTTGGAGGTGACTTCAGTCCCAATATGGTATTCTGGGGCTCTTGTTAGAGGCCACCACATAGATTCCTGGGAAGATGAAGAAGTACCATCAAAGATTCTTGATTTTCTATGCACACAGGTACTATTCATTAAGAGAAGGCTAGAATGTGAATTGATGGTACTACATTGGCAATTTAAACAAACTCATCATTCATTGTCTCTCTCCAAAATTCCCTCCACAAAAAACCCCTGAACACTTTCCATTATTCATCTTATCTTTTATTGGATTTCTGGACATCTCCAACCAAGGAGAACCTGCCACCTTCCCAAGTCATTCCATTCCACTTTTGAATAATTCTTATTATTGGAAAGTTTTTTTTTTCCTTATCTCAAGCAGAAATTACCTTTTTTGTAACTTCTACCCATCACTTGAAACCACTGTAGGATACAAATTTATGGAGTCAGCAGTTGAAATTTGCCCCTTTTTACACTTAACAACTCTTCAAAAGCTGATAAAATTTTCACTTTATTTTAGGCCTCCATCACCTCATTTAAATTTATTTTAATAGTTTCTTAATTTGTCCTAGTTTTTTTTTTCTCTTAAGTTTCTCACTATTCATTCTTTTTTCTAGGAAAATAATCATTCTTTTTATAAGAAAAAGGTCAATGAAAATGAATACCATTGACTTTTTTTCTGTCATCATTATTACTTGTTGATTAATTAATGATCCTCTTCCCACCACCCAACAGTCTGTTTCCTTTGATCTTTCTATTTTCCAAAAACAGATTTTCCTATCCTCAGATTTTCTTCCTAGCCACAACTCATCCTGAATTTTAGTATTCCTGATATTACTCCTGAAAAAAAAAGATTATATTTTTAGGATTTATTCTTTATTATACCACCTTGAATCCATCCTATATACATTGCATTTAAAAATCTATTAGTTATTGGTGATGTACATTCTCTTTTCATTGTTGGGAATTTTTCTACATCAAAATTTAAATCATAGAATTTCACACTCTACCTTGGCTGAATTCCATTCTATAATTTTAGGACTTTGGATCCTACCTATGCTTTCTCCCTTTTAAATATGCTCTTGTCAAATCTAGGGCAGATATCAAAATACTCTTTGGCTTATTTTTTTCCTATCAAAAAATGTAAAAGTGATGACTGTCACAAAGTTTCCATGATTTCAAGTCCAGCAGTCAATTCCTCCCTTTAGTTTAGAATCCAATCTTGAATAAAATCCTCTCTTGCTATTTCCTCCACCTTTTGAAGGAAATAAAATATCATTACATGAAGTAAAAAAAAAATAGGTTATCTGTTTTTGAAAACTACAGAAGACTGGATAACTGAATTTCCCCAACATTACCATTTCATTTCTCTTCCATTCTTATCTATTTATGAGTTAAGTCTTTTCTCTGTTCTTTGTTGGTAATAATCTTATTCTGTGTTGCATATCTTCTTAGCTCAGTGATTGCAAGGGTATTGAGAACATTTAGAAATAAGCCTAATTCAGATGTTCCCAGGAGGAGACTTTTTATGTGGGGGCACAAATCTTAAAGAACATTATTATCAATAAGCCTTTGAATTTGGAGGAGTTCAAGTAAAAATCCAGACAGCTTCTTTGAGGGTCAGTAATATGAGTTATACCCAGAATATTAGGTTAAGATGCTGCAACTATTTGGCTACTAATTTTGGAGTTTACCCAAATGGCAATGCAGGAAATAACAAATTGTACAGTGTAAGGTCACAATTCAAGGGGATATTTCTCTACTTTCAACAAAGTAACATCACAATATATCAAGCATTAGTTTTTATTTATGTGGAAATAAGTACAACAAAAATATTAGCAAATAGCAACATTTGCAGGGGAAGCTTTAACATTTTACCCAAGCTATCAGACTTCTGCTTTGAAAGTCTTACTACTGAACAATGTCATGTTATCCTAAACTTTAATCTATTTCTGCTAAATCCTCTCTTCTATTCTCTGACACTTTCTTAGGTTTCTCTAAAGCATTTGAGAATTTTATTATTTTAGACTGATTCTCTTATGATTTTGCTTCTCTGCTTTCTGTATTCTTTTATTATTTGCCATATTCTGTCTTTTAGATTGGGGTTTTTATTTTTTTTTTCTGGTTTTGACTTACTGAGATGTTGGCAGGCTGCTGCTACTATAAAATACAAGAGGTTTGGAAGCTGTGCAGATGGCAAATGTGGCATTGTGTGCATTCATTCATAATGGGCTTCCGCCTTTTTATAGCAGGAGGGAAATCTGCCAGCTCCCATTTCCCTTGCCCACTTCTGACATATTTAAGCAAGATTGTAGTAGTGACTTAAAGGACTGAATGTTTTTTGGTTATGGGTCTGCTTCAGTGCCTGTGATTTTTAAAAATCTCTATTGAGGGTTAGCATTAGTCTTTTTGTATTCTTCCCTACTACCTGTTTGTTGGTTCCATTTAACACTGGAACCAAATCCTTCCTCCTTTTACTTTGACTAAATGTTTGGAATTTATTTTATCCTTCTGATCTTTACTGCTTGTTATTCTGGGTCATGTATTTTATTACAAAAGATTTTTAAAAGAAGTTTATTGACTATAATCAGCATTAAAATAAGATGCCATATCACAGTGAGTTACAGATTAATATCATTAAATTTTCTTTAAATTTTTTTTTCAATCCTAAGGAGAGATGTTTGTCTGAGTAATTGAATAGGATGATGATCAAGACTGTTCAAAAATCAATAGTCAACTTGTGCTGGGGATTCAAATATGAAAAAGAGAGACCTTGTCCTCAATTTTGGGGTGGGGGTGGAGTTAAATGAGGTGAAGAAAAGGTACCTTGTGCAGGGGCATGGTGAATAAGTTGTAAAAGCCGAGTCAGGTGGGAAATTAGGAAATATCGAAGGAGATAACTTTCCTATCTTCTTGAGTTCATGGTCTACTCTAAAATAAGAAGGGCAGAGGGTACTGATGAGGTCTGACTACCCAGGCTAATTGGATTTTGCAAGAAAAAGATGATTTTTGGACATGGGTGAGGAACCAAAGATTTCCAAAATTAATACCACTAAGTGGGAAATTGGGTAACTTTTAAGGACATTCCTATTTGTTCTTCAACCTGGTTATACCTTATTGAATATGTTGATTTTCTAGTTTAAAAAGTTTAATATTACTTCTAAGAATAGAATCTTCAACCCTCTTCATCCTTTTTTTAAAACTCCAAAGTCCGAGCCAGAGATGGTGATGTTGCCAAAAGGAAACAAACTCTATGTTAATGCTATCTATTTCCTCTGGAAATATTTCCCCTCTGTTATATCTTTTCAACTGTGTTTTTCCAATTTAGTAGGAGTAGGAAAAGGAATAGGAGTAGGAGTAGGAGTAGTAGCTAGTAACAGTAGTAGCTACTAGTAGTAGTAATTAGTAATAATAGTAGCTACTTGTAGTAGTAAAAACTAGTAGTAGTAGTAGTAGTAGTAGTAGTAGTAGTAGTAGTAGTAGGTCATCCAACTTTTCTCTTATATCTCATTGTGAAAAGTAAACAACTTAAAATTTAAAAAATTATTTTGCAAAAAAGAACAGAGAAGTTGAATGACAAAATAATTAAGGTCAAGGTTTAGAATAAGAGTGAATTTCAAAAGTTGTCCCCAACAGGCAAATGAAAGTATAATGTTGCAATGGAAAGACTGTATTTCTCTTAGTCATTGACAATACCAACATGTTCATGATCTCATTTGAAACACTGAAATAATAATTGTACTAACTCACAAATTGTATTGTCCATTCACAGGAATAATCCACAAGGTAAAAAAACAAAATTAATTCACTTTCTCCCTATCAGAGCATCCCAGGAAGCAGAGTATTATAGGAAAAACATAGTTTCATTAATTTAACATAATTAACATAAATTAACAACTTATATCAGCCTATCAATTCCTGTTCTATAGCTGATTAAAGGTTGTCTAATCATTTATGTGCCCTATCAAAGTTTACATATAATTTTTACATCTAATGAGAAAACTTACAAATAAATAATCATTCTGAATCCAGGTTCCCTGTCAGAACCCAAAGCATTATTCCCTGAATTCAGTAAGCATTTTGAATATCTGACTGGCAATAGAGAAGCATCAGAGTCTAGCTTTGTAAACTAAAGACACAGTCACAGAGTTTACCTCAGGTTCCCTGATGAATTTCCATGTCAGTATACATTGCTGACTTAAGATTTTTAAGCTGAAGAACCCCAACAATCAATAATTTGCAAGGGCAGTCAGAATATCAGATCTGTAGAAACTTTAGTTCAGAGATTCTCTGAATTTTCAGGTGCAAAATAGAGATATTTGAATTATTAAATATTTCAGTTAAAGCAGTTCATTTGTGTATATAGCATTGTTTTGGTGTATATATAGCATTGTCCTTAACACATACACACACACACACACACACACACACACACACACACACACACAAACACACACACACAAATAGGATGGAAATAGCATGTAGACATTTAAGTAAAAAAAACATGCAAAGTTAATACATAGTAATTCCTGAGTTGAGGGAGTTTAGGAAAGATATAGAACATAGCTTTTGAACTGAGCCTTATTATTTTAGATCCTTTGTTGTTATTTTTCAGTTATGTCCAACTCTTCGTGGTCCCAGTTAGGGTTTTCAAAACAGGTACTGAAGTGGTTTGTCATTTGCTTTCCCATTAGATTCTTTAAAAATCCTTAAGAATTATAAAATCAGTAATCATATTGAATTTTGCTAAGATTACCATTCTTTTCAAGGAGTTGTAGATTAGAGTCAACTCTTACTGTAAATATATCTAACCAAACTTGAGTCAAGACTGTAACAAAACAAAATACAATAAATAGAAATGAAACGAGATAAAATATTGGATTTTAGAACCATTTTATAGGACATTAGATGAACAAATCTTGATTATCAAAGTGTCCATAACCATATTGTCACATAACAATGTACCATTTGGTATATAAAAATGTTACACTACTAGACATTTTAAACTGTATGCAAAATAATCTAGTACAAAGGACAAAAAGACCATGGATCTTGGAAATAAAATAATGAGACTTTGTATGGGGTTATTATAATCTCATTGGTTTATAGTTATTTCTCATTTCCTTTGAAGTTCATTCATTTTTCTATACACCTTAATCCAAAGCCACCAATTCAATTGTTTTTAACAAAATATATAGGTTAATATTTTACTTTTTTACATGTCATTTCCTTGTGTAGGTATCATCTCTAAAAGCCAGGTCCCCATGTGTTTGATACAAGTTCCTCATTCCTTGTGTTGTCTATTTCTGATTTTTTTTTTAATTTTTAGGGATGTTTAATCAGGGAGTTTTCCCTATTTGATTTCCTTTCCAAAAGAAACAAATTCTACCTAAATAGTCTTTTGGGTCCTTTCTACATGATCTGCCTCTAATTCAAAATTGTTTAAAAAATTACTTTCCACTCTCTGATAAAACTCATAGGCTAAGGACTCTAACTAAACTTTCAAGAGACAGAACCCACAAAGGGACTCATTGAGGCAGTTATCCTACTCAAAGTAACCTGGAAAAGAGGAGAAAGGCTCTGCTCCCCGGGGTCGGAGGGGCAGCCAGCTAGAGGGGTGGCCCGCCAGAGCCAAAGAACCTCAGCCTCCTGGAGGCAGCCCCAGGGCGCTGGGAGCTGCGGCTCAAAGCAGCGGGGGAGTCTCCTGAGCTACACCCTGAGGAGCACCGGGCACAAAGTGGGGGAACAGCGGGGGACCTCTGCCAGAGCAAGCACATGGAGCCCAGCCCTCAGGGCACACAGCAAGCAGCTTGGTCTTTCCCCAGCCCAGATATGGAAACAGAAGCAGGCAGAGCCAGTAAGCAGGAGCCCCCAGGGCATGAGCCCAGTGAGCTGAGGGAGGGGAGTGAAGAGAGAGAGACTGAGAGCTCTGTCCTCTGCCTCTGGAACAGGACTCTGGGGCTCTGACCACATTCAGATCCTGATCCCAGGCTAGCCCCCCCCCCCATAGAAAAACAGGGGCCCCCCCCCCCCCACCTCGGCCCGGTGACAGACAGGAACACATATGGTCATTCACAGACCAGGAGGGAGGACAGAGCCTCACACACTGAGACCCTTGTGGGAGTGTCCCAAAAGCTCAGGAAGCAACCCAAAACCAGGCCCAGGCTGGGAAAATGAGCAAGCAGAGAAATAGGAGGAAGACTATTGAGAAATATCTTGCAAATGAGCCCAAGAAGGATCAAAATACTCAGGCTGAAGATGAAGAAGCACAAGCTCCTGCATCTAAAGACCAAGAAAAACAGAAATTGGGCTCAGGCTATGACAGAGGTCAAAAAAGACTTTGAAAATCAAATGAGGGATTTGGAAGAAAAACTGGGAAAAGAAAGGAGAGAGATGCAGGAAAAACATGAAAATGGAGTCAGCAGCTTAGTCAAATCCAAAAAAATGCTGAAGAAAATAGCATGCTAAAAACGAGCTTAGGTCAAATGGATAAAACAGTTCAAAAAGTTATTGAGGAGAAGAATGCTTTAAAAAGCAAAATTGGCCAGATGGAAAAAGAGATAAGAAAAATCTCTGAGGAGAACAAATCCTTCAGACAAAGAATAGAATTCAGGGAGATTGATGAATTTACCAGAAATCAGGAATCAATACTTCAAAACCAAAAAAAAATGAAAAATTAGAAGAAAATGTGAAATATCTCATTGAAAAAACAACTGATATGGAAAACAGACTTAGGAAAGATAATTTGAAAATTATTGGAATACCTGAAAGTCATGATCAGGAAAAGAGCCTTGACATCATTTTCAAAGAACTACTACAGGAAAATTGCCCTGATATTCTAGAAGCAGAGGGCAAAATAGAAATGGAGAGAATCTACTGATCCCCCAAAGAAAGAGATCCCAAAAAACCAACCCCTAGGAATATTATAGCCAAGTTCCAGAACTCCCAAGTCAAAGAGAAAATATTACAAGCAGCCAGAAGGACATAGTTCAAATATTGTGGAGCTGCAGTCAGGATCACACAGGACTTAGCAGCAACTACATTGGAAGCTCGTAGGGCTTGGAATACAATATACCGAAAGGCAAAAGAGCTTAGAATGCAGCCAAGAATGAACTACCCAGCAAGGCTGAATGTCCTCTTCCAGGGAAAAAGATGGATTTTCAATGAACCAGGGGAATTTCAAATGTTCCTTTTGGAATGGCCAGAGCTGAACAAAAGGTCTGATCTTCAGATGCAGGACTCAGGTGAAGCATGGAGATTGGAGGAGAGGGGGAAAATATGAGGGACTTAATAAGGATGAACTGCATGTATAGAAAAATGATACTGATAATATTCATATGAACCTTCTCAGTTAATAGAGCAGGTAGAGGGAGCTTTTATAGTTGAAGCACAGGAGAAAGCTGAATTCAAAGATAAAATATGGTGTAAAATGGAGTCAACAGGAAAAGGGAAATGGAATGGGAGAAAGAAAAAGGAGAGGGGGAATAGTCCAAGATATTTCACATAGTAAGATTTTTTTTTTAATTACAATGAACTATTGCAATGATATGGAAGGGGGGGAGGCAAGGGGGAATGAGGGAACCTATGCTCTCATCAGAGATGGCTAGGAGAGGAAACAGCAAATATACTCAATGGGGTATTGACATCTGGAGTAAGAAGGAAGGGGGAGCAGGGAGAAGGGGTGGGGATGTGAATAAAGGAGGAGAGGATGGACCATTGGTGGGAGAGCGGTCAGATATAACACATTTTCTTTCTTACTTCTTGCAAGGGGCTGGGATTGGATGGCCTGTCCGGGACCATAGGACCAGGTAGATTCTGGGCCTAAGGGGTGGTATGGGGGCTCAGGGCTTCTTGGCCCCAGGACCAGGGATCTGTCTGCTGTGCCACTCAGCGACCCTACAGCAGAGTCAGAGTGAAAGGAGAGAGAAAATATAGTACATAGTAGTGGAGAAATAAGAAAGGAAGAAGTTGCGATCAGCAATGGCAACGTTGGCAAAATATGGAAGTAACTTTTGTGATGGACTTATCATAAAGAATGTGATCTACCCATGACAGAGTTGTTGGTGTTGGAACAAAGACTGAAGCACATTTTTTGTTACGATTATTTGGGGGAGGGTGCAGAGCAAGTGGGGCTGGGTGGCCTGCCTGGGGCCACATAGCAGGGTGATCTTTGGGTATCTGGGGCCGGATTTGGACCCAAGTGCTCCTGGCTCAAGGGCCAATGCTCTGTCTGCCACCCAGCCACCCCTATTATTATTATTACTATTTTATTTTATTTGGGGTCTTTTTTTTTTCTTCTTTTTGGTTTTTGCAGGGCAGTGGGGATCAGGTGGCTTGCATGTCACATGGCTGGGTGATTGTTGGGTTTACGAGGCTAGATATGGACTCGGGTGCTCATGGCTCCAGGGCTGGTACTTTGTCCATTGCGCCACCTGGCCAAACCTAAAATTATTACTATTTTTTTTAATTTTAATTTTTTTCTCTCCCCTTTACTTTTTTCGCGCAAGCAAGTCTATCTATATTCATGGGGGAGGGGTATTTTGTTTACTTGTAAACAAGAATATTTTATTAATGTAAAAAAAACATTTGTACAAAATGAGAATAAAAAATAAATTTTAAAAAATTACTTTCCTTAAAATAAAATAGTTGAACAAATTCTTCAAATATTTAACACCCTTATCATATAAATAAGGCTATTCGCTTAGAGAGAAAAGCAGGAAGAAGATTATAAAAATAAAAATAGGATCATTATACTTAAGAATCTCACAGGTTTATGTTCATGTACTCATTCATGGAGTTCTGATGAGATTAAACCCAAAAGTCTAAGGGCACCTTTCAGAGGTGTTCTTTGACAGAATATTCAAACTTCATTTATTATGATTTTGCCCTGAAGTCAGTTCCTTATTGAAAGTGAAGGAAGTGGCATTAGGATTTGATGACATTTTCCTTCGTGGATTAACTCAGTTGAACAGAGAACTATTTATTGCACATTCTAAAAAGCTCATCAGCTAGGGAGAATTTTCCTATGAAAAGAAAGTTAGCTGTTTATTGTTAAGATGATAATTATTATTTATAAAGGAGCTATTCTATGCCACGTCATGTGGTAAATGCTTTACAAGTATTTCCTCATTTCATCCTTGCCCCCAGGAGGTATTGTCCCCATATTTCACTTGAGGAAACTAAGATAATCAGAAGTTATGCCTTGCTCAAGGTCACACAGCAAACAAATGTCTGAGACAGATATTTCTCACTCCAGACCCTGGAGTCATCTATGAAGCTGCTGAGGTGCCAAATGAACATAGACCTTTAGGAACTGAGCCATGAAATGTAAATTCATATAAATTCTTTTATTTATTTTATAATGCAACACAGTTGTGGCAATACAGTAGGCTAACAATCATTGTTAACTTCACATCATTTCCTTGCAGAACTGTGCGTATTTCTCTTAACTTTGCACACTTGCACTTGTTACGCACATAGGTCCCAAGGACATGATTAGTTTTTTTTTTTCTTAAAAAGAGGTTCATTGATGCACTTTATTGCTTTCTGTATTACAATTTTATCCTTATGTACTCCAGGCCTCCCAACTCTCCTTGTAACAAATAAAAAGAATTAAATGAAACCAATCCACACATAGATCATGGGCAACATTCATCTATAGTTCCCTTCCTCCATTCTACCAAAAGAAAGGACAATGTTTTGCGAACTATCTTATAGAGTTAATATTGGTCTTGGCTTTAATCTTAATTCAGATGTTTGTAAAGTTGTTTTCATTTATTATTTACATTATACAAATAATATAATATGTTCATTGTATGTTTTCTTTATTCTGTATCACACCATACAAATTTTCTTGTTTCTCTGAAATTCTGATATTGTTTCTTATTTAATCATGCACTCTATTATCTTGTCATATACCATAGACATTCTCCTTACATAAAATAACACAAAAATTGTATCTCTAGAGACTATATCCCCTTTCATCTTCCCCACCCCCCAACCTCTAGTTAATACACTAAACTATAGACACAGACAGGACAGCTAGCTAGTTCCAAGGCTGCTGTCAGGAAAACTTCTTTTTCTGATTTCAGATCTAGTCTTAGACACATACCTGCTTCCCTCAGGTTTTTTTAGGTTCCCCAAAATGAGCTGGAGAAGGACATGGCAAATGATTCTGGTATCCTTGCCAAGCAAACCCCAAATGCAGTCATAATAACAAACAAAAACAAATGGACCTAGACCTTGCGGATGAGCTTATCCAATTGTAAAAAAATGAGTGCAAATTTACCTATATATTATTTCTGATTAACCCTAGGCAATGATTCATATTTCATTTATCTATCTCTACCCTGAAATATTACACTTTCCTTGTTCCCCAGCCACACATATACAACCCAATTCCACTTTCCACTTCTAGAAACATTAATCAGGTTAATATTACCATTCATTCTGAAGGGAGCCAGAAAGCACTAATGTCTCTAATGCCTATTTACATATATATATATATATATATATATATATATATATATATATATATATCTCAAGAAATATTATTTTGTCAATATTTTAGTCTAAAGCCCTTGGTATAATCTGAATGAAAGACTTTGACCATGTCTAATTACTTTTGTCAAAATGACAATGTCCTGTCTGATATCCCATTCTTACTAAAGCCCTGGTTGACTCTTGTATAAAAGACAAGTTCAGGGAAGGACTCCACCCCCAAAACAAGAAATTATTGCCCCATGAAGTTCACACTATCAGTGGGAATGTTTTAGATTAATTCAAATTAAAGGCAGTATCTTTCAAATTTACCTTTAATCAGATTGAATAGAAAATGTTTAATGAAAATCAAAAGTGAATGTTCTTTTCTATAAAACCAAATAGGTTTCTCCTGGTTTTATTATTATGAAATCTCACATAACTAGGTCACTTATTTTTCCAGATATACCTCGCTGATAATTTCCTTTAAACTACTTTTCCTGCAGAATTCTTCATCAATGTTAGAGTACATACCTCTATATTAAATGACTTCCATGTCTAAATCTTCTGCGATTGTAGTATTCTAATTCTTAGACATTGCATCATGAAAAAAACAGAAATGTAGCTATTGTTTCACTGGAAAATTTGAAATCATTAAAAATATTCCTGGGGGGGGGGGGCAGAGCCAAGCTGGTGACAGGAGAAGAGTGTCTCAGGTGCTCTCTCTCAAAACTTACAAAATAAGGACTCTAACTAAATTTTCAAGAGTCAAAACCCACAGAGGGATCCAGTGAGGCAGTTCTCCAGCCCAAGGTAACCTGGAAAATAGCGGAAAGGCTCGGCTCCACTGGATAAAAAGGCAAGAGGCGGCCACCAGAGTGAAGGAACTTCAGCCTCCTGGAGGCAGCCCCAAGGGTCCTGGGAGCCCGATCATGGCAGTGGGGGCAGTTTCCTGACCTACACCCTGGGAGCACCTGGCACAACTTGGAAGAGCAGTGGGGGGCCTCAGTCAGAGCAAGCACATGAAGCCCAGCCTTCAGAGCACTCAGTTAGCAGCATGGCCACTGCAGCCCAGATCCAGGAACTGGAAGCAGGTGGAGGCAGTAAGAAGGAACCCCCAGGCAACTCTGCCTTAAGTACTCAGTCTAGGTAGAGGAGTAGAGACAGACTTCAGAGATTTGTCCTCTGTCCCTGGAACAGGACTCTGGGGCTATGACCACATTCAGATCCTGATCATTGTCTAGGACCCCATAGAAGGGCAGGACTCCCACCACCTCAGCCCTGTGGCAGAGGGATGCACTTATGGTCATTCACAGACCAGGAGAGAGGATAGAGCTTCACACACTGAGATCCTCATGGGGGGAAGTGTCCCAATAATACTCAAAAGCTCAGCAGGCACCCCAAGACCAGGCACAGGCTGGGGAAATGAGTAAACAGAGAAAAAAGAAAAACAGCACTGAGAAATACTTTTTCTATGATCCCAAGAAGGATAAAAATACTCAGAAGATGAGGAAGTCCAAGCTCCTGCATCTAAAGACTCCAAGAAAAAACAAATTGGGCTCAGGTTATGACAGAACTCAAAAATATTGAAAATCAAGTGAGGGAGGTAGAAGAAAAATTGGGAAAAGAAATGAGAGAGATGCAGAAAAATATGAAAAAGGAGTCAGCAGCTTAGTCAAGGAGGCCCCCCAAAATACTGAAGAAAATAGCATGTTAAAAACCAGCTTATGTCAAGTGGATAAAACAGTTCAAAAAGTTATTAAGGAGAAGAATGCTTTAAAAAGCAGAATTGGCCAGATGGAAAAAGAAATAAGAAAGCTCTCTGAGGAAAACAAATCCTTTAGATGGAAAATGGAACTGAGGGAAGCTATTGTCAGGACCCAGTACTTCAAACCAAAAGAATGAGAAATTAGAAGAAAATGTGAAGCATCTAATTGAAAAAACAACTGATCTGGAAAACAGATTCAGGAAAGATAATTTAAAAATTATTGGGAGACCTGAAAGTCATGATCAGGAATAGAGCCTTGACATCATTTTTAAAGAATTCCTACAGGGGGGTGGCTAGGTGGCAGTGGATAAAGCACCGGCCCTGGAGTCAGGAGTACCTGGGTTCAAATCCAGTCTCAGACACTTAATAATTACCTAGCTGTGTGGCCTTGGGCAAGCCACTAAACCCCCATTTGCCTTGCAAAAACCTAAAAAAAAAAAAAAAAAAGAATTCCTACAGGAAAATTGCCCAGATATCCTAGAAGCAGAGGGCAAAATAGAAATTGAATCTGCCAATCTTCCCCAGAAAGAGATCGAAAAAAATATCAACCCCCAGGAATATTATAGCCAAGTTTCAGAACTCCCAAGTCAAAAGAGAAAATATTACAAATAGCCAGAACGACACAATCCAAATATCGTGGAGCTGTAGTCAGGATCACACAGGACTTAGTAGCAACTACATTAAAGGCCTATAGGGCTTGCAATATAATATTCCGTAAGATAAAAGAGCTTAGAATGCAACCAAAAATCAACTACCCAACAAAACTGAGGATCCTCCTCCAGGGAAAAAGATGGACTTTCAATGAACCAGGGGAATTTCAGATGTTCCTGTTGGAATGGCCAGAGCTGAACAGAAAGTTTGATCTTCAGGTACAGGACTCAGGTGAAGCATAGAGAGGAGAAGGGTAAAATATGAGGGTCTTAATGATGATGAACTACATGTATTCCGGCATAGAAAAATAATACTGATAATACTCAAAGGAAACTTTGCATTTAATATAGAGCAGGTAGAAGGAACTTTTATGGATGAAGCACAGGAGAGAGATGAGTTTGAAGATATAATATATTGATCAATGGCTAAAAGGGAAATGTAATGGGAGTAAAAGAAAGGAGAGGTAGAATAGGCTAAGATATTTCATATTTTTATTACAATGAGCTATTGCAACGATATGGAAGGGAGAAAGTGAAAGGGAATGAGAGAACATTAACTCTCATCAGAGGTGGCTCAGAGAGGAAACAGAATATATACTCAATGGTGTATAGACATCTAGGGGGATTGGGGGGGGTGAGTTGTGGAGAACAGGGTGGACCGCAAGGGAGAGTGGTCAGATATAACACATTTTCTTTTTTACTTCTTGCAAGGGGATGAGAGTTGGATGGCCTATCTGGGACCACAGGGCTGGGTGGTTGCTGGGCCTTAGGGGTGGTTGCTGGGTTCTGGGCCTCTTGGCCCCAGGACCAGTGATTAGTCTGCTGTGCCACTCAGTTATCCTACAGTACATTTAAGAAGAGGGACAGAGTGAAGGATGGTAGTGGGGAAGTATGAGTGGAAGGAGTTGCAGTCAGCAATGGCAACAGTTGAAAGTTATGGAAGTAGCTTTTGTGATGGACGTATCCTAAAGAATGTGATACACCCATATAGAGCTGGTGGTGTTGGAATACAGACTGAAGTACATTTTTTTTATTATTGTTGTTGTTATTTTTGGCAGGGGTGGTTGTGGAATGGAAGGGGTTAGGTGGCTTGCCCGGGGTCACACAGCTGGGTGATTGTTGGGTGTCTGAGGCTGGATTTGGACCTGGGTGCTCCTGACTCTGGGGCCCATGCTCTGTCCAATGTACCACTTAGCTGCCCCTATTATTATTATTTTTTATTTTTATTTTTTCCTCTTTATTGCTCATGAGGGTCTATATTTTAGGGGGAGGGGTATTAATTTACTCAAACAAGAATATTTTAATAATGTATAAAAAACATCATTTGTACAAAAATAAAATAAATATAAATTTAAAAAAATATTCCTCCAAGCATTCTCTTTTTCTCCTCTTCAGTTGTAGGTCCACTTGATTATTTATCCTCAATAAGTGTTCACTATATTCACTATATCACCTATATGTTACCTTCTTTTTTTCCATGGTGCACAGTAAGTCAAATTCTTTAAGTGATGATGCATCACATTTAAGAGGCTCTGTAATCTACAAAAATGATCTATAAAAATATCTAAGGATACAGATTGAGGATAGATAAATAGAATGGATAGAGATATAGGAAATACCCTTGTTTTCCTCTAGGCAGAGGATATTCTCATGTCAATGTTAAATACTTTTGCCAGTCATAATGCATAAAATACTCCCTGCTTTAATTCATTGCTTTATAGAGGGGAATAAAAACAAAGTTCATCCTTTCATTAAATAAGTCTATTAAATGCTAAAAATTGTGCTGGAAACTTGGGATACAATAGGGGAAAAAAATCAATCCCTACCCCAAAGAGCTTATATTTTTATTTGGGTGAGGGGGAAATAATGCATGCACAAATTCAAAGTATTATTAATTGCCTAATTCAAAAATATTCAGAGAGAGCTGTGAACTTAACAGAATTAGACATTCATTCTCCGGATTCAGATCCCAATCTACACCTGCCCATACTGTGTGACTGCTGTCCATGTCCTCCCACAAGTTTGCCACAGTTGATCCATTCAAACTGCTGGGGATCTCCCTTTTTTGTCCTGATATTTCAAGGATATAATAATCAATCTGTCCACCTAATACCTCTTCTCCTCAGCATGTAACTCATCTATCTTCCTTCTTTAATAAGATAGTACATTTCCCTAATGACATCCAATTGTTGTTTTTAATAAGTTCCTTATTTTTGGTATATGTTGCAATTTACTTGCATTCCCTACATTATTGTCTTCTGTTTCATGGTTCAATTCAATCATAACATTGGTAGAATGCTGGTGTTAAAAAAAAGATTAGCTTTTTTCTGCAAAAAGATTGAAGTCATTAATGGAGCTGTGGAATTTGAAGATTCTAGCTTACACTCTTGATCAATTCTAAGTGCAACTTCCTTTCAATTTATGCCATATATGTATATATGAGCAAGTGTGGTATAATGTGTCTGAATATTTATGTATGTGGGTATACATGGTGATACATTGAATAAAAAGATAGCCCTGGAGACATAAAGACATGAATTCAAATCTAATCTCAGATATTTGTTAGTTATGTAATCTTGGAGAAGTTGACATCACCTCCCTGATGGTGTGGTCTTCTTCAAGAATAGACAAACATTATTTCCCTGTATAATGAGGATTTTATCTTTTTACCTCCCTCTCAGGGCTGTCATAAAGATCAAGTTAGATAATATTTATAAAGCACTTAGCACATTGCCTGAAACATAGTAATAAGTGATTGTTTGCTTCCCTCTCCACCTACACTCTTTATATGGAGGGCATGCACATGTGTAAATATCAATCCCTGTTTCATTTATGATCAGTCTTTGAATAGAGTTAATATCTGTTATGTCTTTCAAGGAATATTTGAATGTACAGATGAGGGATGATTTATTGAAAAAAGTCAAATGTGGTATTCTTTTGAATTAAGCACTTTTTAATCAACAAAAAAGAAAAAATGCCTATTCTAAAATTTTTGTGTGATTACCTCTTCCTTGATTCTTTCTTTTCTCTGTGTTTTCAGTACATTATTCTCTCCTGTTTTTCATTCTACCTACCTATTTGTCCACTTTTTTGTCTCCTTTGCTGGATCCTCCTCCATACTATGCCCTCTAAAAATAGGTGTCCTCAGGGATTTGTCTGAGCCCTCTTCTCTTTTTCCTCTACACTACTTCATTTAATGTTATCAATGCCTATGGATTCAATTACCTTGTCTATGTTGATAATTCTCAAATATAGATCTCTTGCCTCCAACTCTCTAGCAACTTTCAATCTTGAATATTCAATTGTCCCTGAGACACTCAAAATTGGATATTCAATAGACATCCTAAACTCAAAACAACCAAAACAGAACTCATTATCCCTCCCCTACATCAATCCCCTTCTTACTTTACCTGTTATTGTACCAGTCAATACTATCCTCCCAGTTGCATAGGCTCACAACTTAGACTTCATTATGGACTTCTCACTATCTCTCATTCCCATATCCCATCTGTTGCCAAGGTTTGTTGCTTTGACCTTTGCAATATATCTCAAATTACCTTTTTTCTCACCTCTGACCCTGCCATTAACTCTGATGCAGGCCTTCAATAACACAGTCCTGAATTATTGTAAGAGCCTGCTGATGGATCTGTTTGCCTCTACACATTCTGCTCCATCAACCATCCTACCACTAAATAGGCCAGAAGTTGCTAGTTTTTATTAGTTGCAGTTTTTTGGATGTTAATAAGAGTTCTAATATTTTCCCATACCTTTAATATATTCTTTCCTTTGAGATATATTGTGAAATAATTCCTCAACCCCAGTCAGTAATCATAAGTGTTCCAGTGGAGTGGCTCTATTATTTTTGATGAAGAAAATGTTTTCTTATAAATACCTTTGTAGAACTTATTAATTTTCATTTATTGTGTTATACTCTTTCCATATTAATTCTTAAACGCCCTCAAGCCAACATTGCTTATTTGGGCATGTTGCAAGACGTTATTTAAACTGCTTTTATCCTCTACTGCTTTATTCAGCTTTATGAAGAAATTCTGCTCATAATTTCCCACTGTGCTTTTCCATAATATTTTATAAGTGAGTTACTATTTTAAACGAATATTGCCTTGAGGTACTTTTTTCTTTTGACTAGACAAGTCAAATATTTGCTATTTTGGTTTCCTTGTTATTATAACTGACATATCCATTTAACTTTTATATGAAAATATTAATCTATCAATTTTGTGCTTTCTTCCATTCATATTACTGATTTTTCATTATCAATAATTTGCATAGGTCAGGATTAAATTCAGTTCAACAGGCTACAAAATAAGTTCATAAAAACCAATATAATAATAAAAATCTAAGATATAACAATACAAAGAGAAACCTATTGAAAGTAACTGCAAAATTCCTAAAGTATTTGAGTATCAATCTAACAAAACACAAAAATGTTGCATATATTCAATTACCAGATACTACTATGAAAAATAAAGACAAATGAAGAATACTCAGTGATTGTAACTTGACTGTATCAAAATAATACTTCCAAAATTTATAGTTTTAAAGCTATAAAAAATTATCAAAAAATACATTATAGAACAATGAAATAGAAAAATTGGTCAAGAGTAACAGAAAGCCTGGGATATCAAGGAAATAATGAAAAAAAGAAGTAAGGGACAATGGTACTTCTAAACTTCAGGAGGATGCTGGAGTCATCTCAGGCTTCAGGAGATTTTGAATAATTATGAACACAGAGAAACACAGATTTCTGTAAACTGATTTTTAAAAAAGTAAGGAAGAACCAAGGAAATAATAATATACACAATTATTTCAACAAAGTAAATGGAAAGAACTACCCAAAAAAGTAGATAGTACAAAATTACAAAAAATAATTGAAGCCTCAAAAAACTGATTCCAGAGCTGGATATTCCATAGTGGTGAAACAATGTATATATTTTCAGATTTGGACACATTTAGTTTTCCTTGATTTTTTAATTCTACTTTTTAAAATTTTTTTCTTTTAAAATATTCTTTGTCATAGGGGTGACTCAAGATGGGGGATTGATATCTAGGCAATGTTAAAAAAACTATACAAATTTATTTTTAATATATATGTTAGATCTTAGCTGTCTTTCAGTTTTTTTAATCCCATTCTAATTTTTTAAGTTTTTTTTTTAAAAAGGCAATAGGGTTAAGTGGCTTGCCCAAGGCCACACAGCTAGGTAATTATTAAGTGCCTGAGGTTAGATTTGAACTCAGGTACTCCTGATTCCAGAGCCTGTGCTCTATCCACTGTGCCACCTAGTCGCCCCAATTCCATTCTAATTTGATATTAATTAGAATAATTCCTTAAAAATGCATAGGTTATTTGGAAATGATTCCTATATCAGTAAAAAGTCATTACCTACTTGTTCAATTTCATTTTGTTATTATTGTTACTCAATGTTCTCCATATCTATGATAGAATGCAAATTTTTTTTTTCTAGGTAACTTTAACTACACAGGTAAATGAGAATAAGGAATGGAGAAAAGTATTGATTATCAGAAACAGGAGACATTATTTATGATGGCAAGATATTTGACTCCCTTTTAAAATCTGATTTCTAAAACTATATGGAGAAAGAAGGAATAAAACAGCAATGGGCATGCATAATTTAAGTAACTACCCAAGAGGCAAGTTAGTTTCTTTATACTAACAAGATTTTAAAGAACATGAATCAATACAAGATTTTTTCAAGTAAGACCACTTATCTGATAGATAAAACATTTAGTACAGCTTTTATTGTAATTTGTTTTTCTTCCCCCTTTTCTGAAGAAGGAATCTTTTTATCACATATATTATTATAACCAGTTCAGTCAGTAAATTTATTTAATCTGTTGAAGTCTTAATTTGAACTAGTAAATAAAAAAAGTAACTTCTAGAAGAAACAATTAAAACATAAGGGGTTTTTTAAGTTAAAAAATAGAAAAGAACAAAAGTATTCATAGTCAGAGGATATGATTTTAAAACCCAGGATACACTATTTACTATGTGGCCATGAACAAACATCAGCCTCTCTGGACATCTCTGGACAGTTTCCTCATCTATAAAATGATGAAGTTGAATTAGATGACCTTTAAAGTTCTTTCTGGGTCTAAATCTACAATAATCTACTTTGTATTTGTGTGATTTTGGATGATTCATTTTACCTCTTCGTGCTTTGGTTTTATCAACAACTGAGGGTTAAGAAAAACTAATTACATACCATTTATCTTCTAGAAGAATACTGGAAACATGGTGATGTGAGAGATAACCTATTAGCATAACTTTTACCCTTACTAGAATTCAATATTAATATGAAATTCAAAAGACATCTCTACAAAGAAATTCTTACCTGGAAAAAATACTGAAGATCATTTACCATTCCATTGACCTTTCCACTCTACTTCCTACATCCCAACTTTCTTTTCCACAATACAATGATGCACTGCAAAGGTAACCTGCATCTGTCAACTAACATTTAACTTGAAATTGGGCCCTCATGCAGTTTCCCTGGGTATCTCTTGTCTACAGGTAGCATAAAGCCAGGTTCTAAGGAGAAGATCATAGTTGAGAAAAGAGCTACAAAGTGCAGTGCTGTTAATATTACTTAGTTAATTTATTACTTACTAAATCACAGGAAGAAACAGACAATAAAAATAAGAGAAAGGTGGAGAAGAAACTGAATTGCAGTCTTTTTTTTTTAAGTCTCTATACAGTGTCTGGGAAGAATCTCTACCCTTCAAGGATTTTTTCCTCCTCCCCTCTCCCAGGATCACCCCAGGGAGTGAATGGTCAGTGTTGATGAAAAACATGGACCCCAGAAGGGTAGAAAATATAGAGAAAAGCCCCATGTACTATTGCATCATATTCACATCTTTCATGCTGGAAGGGACCTTACAGACTAACTAGACCATCTCCCTCATGTTACAGATACCTTTCCTTTGGATCACCCTATAGCAATTTCTAACTTGTTTACCTTCATTCATGGATGACCAAAGACCTTATTCAAGAAAGAAAGAATAACAGTTCTGGGTCTCATTCACAACAAGAACACCAACTGAACAATTGATAAAACAAACAAAAAAAAAAAAACAGAAACAAACTAAGGAAGAAAATTGAAATTCGGTGAAAATGGAGTTATAAAAAATTCTTAAACTACTTGAAACTCCTATTTATCTTAAATGTTTTCCATTTCAAGTCCAGCTAGGTGACACAGTGGATAGAGCACTAGTGTTTGGAGTCAGGAGGACCCAAGTTCTAATCTGATCTCAGATACTTAACACTCTACTAGCTGTATGACCTTGGACAAGTCACTTAATCCTGATTTGCCCACATGCAGGGCCATCTCCAGTCATCCTGATTCATATCTGGCCCCTGGATCCAGACTACTGGAGGAAAAAGTGAGACTGGTTACTTAGCTCAGCACCCCTCTCACTCAAATCCAATTCATGTGCTTGTCATGGCATCACCTCCCTGATGTTGTGGTCTTCTTCAAGAATAGACAAACATTATTTATATTATTAATATTATTATTTTATCATTATCATTATTATATTACTTATTATCTCTTGGATCCCATTAAGACCTAGCTCCATTCCAATGTCACGGTCTCCATAGTCACCATTTCTAACATTAACTGATCTTTCACTCATTTTCAAATCATATGTCAAAATACAGAGTTATAATACTTTAGCTCCCATTTTCACTTTTAGCTTATCTACTCCAATCCACATTTGACAACCTATCACAATTTTGATAACTTTTTTTAATGACATCTAGGATACTTTCTTTCCTCAATGAATTCAGTATTTGACTCAGTTTTTCTTTTCATTTCAAATTCTTCCCTCACATCAGGTATTTCAACATATATGTTTGTGTTAGATACAAATATTATATATAATATTTATATGTATAATCAATGTGTCAGGCAGTATGCCCATGTTACTTTGTCCTCAAAATTCTTCACTTGTTCTTTCCTATCCTTGCTAATCATTGCTATTTCTCTTGCCTTTTATGGTTAAATTCCTTTGAATGGCTATCTCCAATAAGTATCTCTACTTTCTCTCACCCCTTCATATGAATTCTCTACAGTTTGACTTCTGACTTCATCATTCAATCAAAATCATTTTCCCTAACATTACCAATGATCTCTTAATTGCCAGATTAATAGGTCTTTTCTCAACTCTCACTCCTTCAGATCCATTTCATCCTTTAATCCTATTACTCTCTCCTGTCTCTTTGATATTCTTTTCTTTCTAGATTTTTAGGATAAGTCCTTCTCTTGGCTGCCCTACTACCTATATGACCTCTCTTTCTTGGTCTTCTTTGCTGAAGTTTATCCAGCTCATGACCATTAACTGCAGGTATCCCACAGAATCCTGTCTTAGGTCCTCCTCTTTTATTCCTGCTTTACATGGAGAATTCATTAACTCCCATGAATTCACCTCAGTGCTAATAATACTCAAATCTAGTTAACCATACCTCCAAATGCCTATCTTTAATAAATGTTGTCTAGACATCTTAAGTTCGATGTGTCCAAAATTGAACTCAATATCTCTTGCCCCAAAATCCCTCTCCCCCTTCCAAACTTCTCTAAAACTGTTGAGAGTAACACCATTTTCCTAGACATTGACTCATTGACTATTATCTTCAACTCCTCATTATCTTTCATTTAGTCTGATAACTCCAAGGTTTGTTCATTTTATTTCTCAAATATGCCTTTTTTGTTTTCTCTAGACTGCTACCGCATTTGTGCCAGCACTTATCTCCTCTCATTTAGACTACTGCAATAATCTGCTAATCAGTCTTCTTCCCACTCCAGACCATCTTCTGTTCAGTCACTGAAATGATTTTTCTAAAACTCAGGTCAGATCATGATGGTACTCTCCCCTGTGTACCACCCCCTCCCAATTCAATGGACTCCATTGACTCTAAAATTTGTTGTTCAAAGTTTGCATAACCTATTCCTTTATTTCAACCTCTCTAGTTTTCTTATTCCTTACAATATCCCCCTCACCCCTTCCCCATATACTTTATTATATAAGGAAACTTAATTCTTTTCTGTTCAATACTCAAGACACTCCATTTCTAGAGTCCAGGCACATTCATAGGCTATGCTTCATGTTTGGAATGCTTTTCATTCTCATCTTCATTTCTTGCCTTTCCTGACTTCAAGTCCCTGCTAAAATATCACCTTCTATAGGAAAACTTTATCAAGACCTCTTAATTTTACTGTCTTCTTTCTGTTGATTTTTAATAATAATTTTGTAGATTGTTTGCATAGAACTATTTGCATGTTTCTACACTGCAGATTAAGATTTGTTGAGAATAGACACTAGTTTTTACACCTTTCTTTATATCCTTAGCATTTAGCATAGTGTCTGACACAGAACAGGCACTTAAGAATTTTGTATCGACTAACAATAAAGTATAAGCATTTTTCATGTCCAAAGAATTGTGTAAGCACTTAGTTTACAATGAAAAAAGTAAAACAATTGGTACTGTCAGAGTTCACATTGACACAGAAGATTCAGCTGAACGTCATATGCAAAGGTGTCATGATCCTTTATGGTACATGGCAAAGCAGAAGACAATTCCTTTTTTATGCCATTTTCAAAGTACAGATCATGCTACCTTTTTATGTTGGTCCATTGACCTTTACTCTAATAGAGCCTGAAAAATTGGAATGGAGCAAATAACTCCTTGAGACAGAACTACTATACCAAAGTCAAAAGATTGAAAAAGAAAAGAAAATATAAACCAGCTACTCTTCAAAAAGGAAGAAGCTTTCCTTTCCTAGAAAACAGGAAAAGAAGAAATAATTTCAGAATAATCAAACTGAACACCAAGTTTAATGGAATAATGAAAACTACTAACATTTATCACTAATTATTAGAAATATAAAGTAATTATTGATCATTTCAAAAAAAATAATCTAGTAATACCAAAGCCAAAAACAGTTTTCATGTCAAATAAAAAAACATTTCTACAAAATTCCTTCTCCTCAAAGAGAAACATAACATCAGGGAGATGAAGCCATGACATGTAAATGAGAAGAATTTGTTAGAGTGAATTGTGCAAAGTTGGCATTCTTAATTCCTCCTATAGTACCATCTGTGTCCAATAAGTAATAAGGAATCAATATCATCCAACTATTTAAATGAAATCTTGGATCAAGACTCTCCAAAATGCAAAAAGATGAATGCTTAGATCTAAAAAGAGCTTACTCTGCAATTCTGAGAACAACCATATAAAAATGGATCTTTGATTAAAAAAAAGAACAAGAATTTTTCTGATGAAAAGACAGAACTGAATAGAAATGTTGAAACAAAAATACAAGAATAAAGAGGAAACCTAGATAAAATAGCTAAATAAATCTGAGCAAATGGAAGGGGCTGAATGATGATGAACTACTTACATTTTAATGGGGGGAAAAAGAGACAAGTGTCCCTTCAGAAACCTATTCATTGCCTTTAAGGATCAAAAGGTACTTAAAAATTATAAAAATCTGACTTTGGGGGTAGCTTTATTCTGTCATAAAAAGTATATGAAAAAGAGTAAAAATACACCAGTTAAGAAGTTATGAACACCAATCACTTAATAGTTGTGATAACTGGGGACATATGAGAAAAAAAGTACAGAAATATGAAGGAACAAGTGTAAGGATTGGTCTTTCTTATGATACTTTACAATGTGCAAATGGATATACTCAAATCCAAAAGGGAATTAATTCTTTTTGAATTCATTTTCTGGTGACTGGGACTTGCATCTCAAGCTTATGGTTAACATTCTCTATTTTTATAATTATATATAAGTAATAAGCCTCCACATCAGATATTATCTTTGAAGCAAGCTATCAGAATTCTCAGGTTTTGAAATTCCAATTTTATTTTCCATTTCTTTCAGTACCCCTACAAACAAAATGTGAAATGAAAGAAGCACAGAAACAAAAGAAATAAAACTTAACACAGGAATAAGGTTATTTTTTGGTCCAAAGTGCCTTTGGTAGGAATTGACTTTTTTTTTTTTGGTTTAACCAAGCAAGCAAGAGAATTATGATGTTTGATAAAACTGTAAATAAGGTTGATGACTTAAGTAAAACAAAGTATTCATATTCCCCTGAAGCTGATAAGATGTGATTGATAATTAGAAAACTGGAAAGCTAGGGGGCAGCTAGGTAGCCCAGTGGATAGAGCACTGCCCTGGAATCAAGAGTACCTGAATTCAAATCCAACCTCAGACACACTTAATAATTGCCTAGCTATATGGCCATGGGCAAGTCACTTAATCCCATTGCATTAAATAAAAAAAGAAAGCTAGAAAGCTAGAGAGAGGGGAAGTATTTATTGAGCTCTTATGTGTGGAACTGTGTGAAAAATTAGATATTTTCAAGACAGAGAAATGATCTCTTCAATGATCTCTCTAAAATAAAGAGGAGAGGTATTCTGGGTATATGTTACCTTATAGACCATCAGTAATTTGGTTAATTGCTTTCTGAATATGTCAATGTAACTTTCATATAGGGTCATTAAATTTAAATCTAAAATAGATTTAGAGAAGGGACAATTGAGAACATTGAATCTTCTATGCCATCATTTTCGCAGATGAGAAAAACTGAGGCCCAGAGAGATGAGGTGACATATCTAGGATCACACTGTAAGTGCCTGAAAAAAAGATCTGAACTCCATTCTTCATGACTCCAAATACAACATTCTATCTACCCTGATAAACTGCCTTCCCCCAGGTAATATTAAATCACAAACTTCTAGAACTAAAAAGAATCATCTCATCCAGTTAATGATAAAACTGAGGTCCAGAGAGATAGAATAATTTGCTCAAGGTGACTGTAACCCAATGCCTCTCTGTCATAGTAATAGATTCAGAGAAAATTGTAGCATATTCAGTCATTTGCATTTGAGGACTTTACTGGATGGTTCCCATGAAAAATGAAAATATATTAGTTGCTCAGAGCACATGACAAAAGTCTTAACTATCTATTCCTTTATTTCTAAGTAGAATTTGAAGTACTGATCCAGGGGTATGCTGATAAATTATATGATGACCAATTCTCCAAAAAAAGTATGCAATACACTTTTAGATTTAATCCAAACTAACATTTTATCCATGATTTAAGTCTAAACAATCAATAAAACAATACATCAAATCCTTATTTATAGATTATTGATTTCTATAGTGTAAATGCTCACATGAAAAATTTACAAATTACTTTTACAAACCATTTAAAGTTGCCTCCAGTATACCTCTAGCTATTCAACTTCCACCTCTGAAACAAATATCTGAGTGTAGGTTACCAATCTTGTCATAATCTTTGTGACTACATAATTCTTTGTTTCCTACTTTTGCTTTTCTCTTACCCTTCTTGGGATTGCTGTCTTCATGATTTTCAAGAAATTCTATTTCAAAGCTAGCCAAACCTTGGGCTCCTTTCTCAACTGATGCCCAAGGACAAAGAGGGTAGGAGATCAGGAGGTATTACAACTGGCTGTAGCCGGAGAAGTGACTAAGGCAAGGATAGACAGATAGAAACTTTTCCTCTGGGAGTTTCAGAAATTAGCCTCCACTTTCTCCTCACCTTCTTCATGGATCATTTCATTATGAACTCACTCCCAGGCTCTACTGCATTCCTGTCTTCCAGTGCATCTATGAAGACAGGTTCTCTTTTATCTGAAAGTGTTCACCTCTGTTTACTAAGTCTCTCTAGCTTGGACTCTGGCCCCAACTCTACTACACTCACTGGTGTAGAAGAATAGCATTAAACATAGGAACTCCCAAATACTTGGGTAAAGGGTCACTATACTGCAAATAAAAGTTGCATAAAAACAAAAAAAAAGCATTTTACTAGAAATTAAGTTTACATTCTCTCACATAATGTATTGTTAAGTTCCAAATGTATGCAATAAAAATGTTTATATCATACATTGATAATTAACAAAAACATTTATGACATAAATTAGGTCATAGATATATTTCATTTTTATCAAGAGAAAGAATTCTTGCCCAAAAAAGAACAAAGATTATAGGAGAAAAAATGGACAATTTTGAGTACATAAAATTAAAGTTTAATTTGGGAAATATATTTAGAGGAAACATTCCTGATGTTTTGATAGGTAATTGATTTAATATAGAAGAAAAAAAGCCTTTGCTGAATAGATAAGTTAAAAGATAGATGAACTGGCTAGAAGAAATGTATACTCTCAAGAAACATGAAAAAGGGGGCAGAGCCAAGATGGCAGCATGAAGCTAACATGCTCCTGGAGCTTTCCTTTTTTTTTTTTAGGGTTTTTTTTTTTGCAAGTCAAATGGGGTTAAGTGGCTTGCCCAAGGCCACACAGCTACTTAATTATTAAGTGTCTGAGACCGGATTTGAACCCAGGTACTCCTTCCTGGAGCTTTCCGTACCAAAGATAAATGAAGATTCTGAACATTCAACCTACAGACGCCACCAAAAAAAAAAAAAAATAAGATTCAAAGTTTTCAAAGGTAGACATTGTGGAGGATGTTCAGTGAAGGTCTGTCTCTTAGGGGGAAAAGGAGAAGTAAAGCACAAGAAGCAAGAGAACAGGAACGTCAACAGGAGGCTTTTAGTGACAGAACAATCAACCAACAGCTTGACAATAGCAGTGGTCCCAGCAGCTAGATGGCAAGCCAACAGGGAGGGTCCCAACTCCAAAATCTGAACCCTAAGAAATTGGGGCAAAAGAGAGGACTGGGTCAGGAACAAATCACTGCTAAGTCAGAACTTGTACATAAAGGAGGAAATAAGCCTCTGCAAAGGCAAGGCCCAGACTGCACAAGCAACAGCTTGAACAGCAACAAGCCAGTGATCAGATCCCAGTGCCAAAATAAAAAACTGAGATCTGTACTTCTTGCATCCCAGGAGCAGAGCTAAAATAACAAAGAGGAGCAAAAAAACTAAAAGCACTCTCTATAGAAAACTACAAAGATAAGAATGCCATGTTGGAAGAAAAAAGCAGTGAAAAAGCATTCACAAGGGGATGTCTCAAAACAGTCTACAAATTTGACTCAAATCCAAAAGCTCATTGAAGGGTTTAAAAAAAAGAATTTAAAAATCAAAGGAGAAAGAAAAAAATGGAAAAAAAGAAATGACAGTCATTCAGGAAAATTATGAAAAATTGGCAAGAGAATTCAACACCTAAAAAAGGGAAACACAAAAAATAAAGAAAATAAAACTCTAAAAATTATAATTGAACAAATGGAAAACAAAGAATTGATGAGAATATAAGATTCTATCAAGCAAAATTAAAAGGATGAAAAATTTGAAGAAAATGTAAAGTACCTTTTGGGAAAAACAAACAACCTGGAAAGTAGATCCAGGAGAGAGAATCTCTGAATTATTGGACTATCAAAGTCTAGATAAAGAACCTGAAAACAACATGCAGAAAATTAAGGAAATCTGTCCCAAACGTCTAGAAAAAGAAAATAATAAACCCATTGAAAGAATACACAGAGTCCTTTCAGAAAGGTACCACAGGATAAAAACTCCAAGGGCTGTTACAGCCAAATTCTAGAACTCTCAAATAAAGGAGAGAAAAAAGCAAAAAGAACCCAATCTAAATACAAAGGAAACGCAATCAGAATCACATAGGACCTATCAGCATCAACATTAAAGGACCAGAAGACCTGGAATACCATATGTCAGAGGGCAAAGGACATGGGATTACAACCCAGAATTTACTATCCTGCAAAATTCAGCATACAATGTTAGGGGGGAAAAAATGGATGTTCAACAAAATAGAGTACTTGTAGAATTTTCTGACACAAAGACCAGAACTGAACAGAGATTTCAGTCATCAAATATATGATTCAAGAGTTGCATAAATAGATGAAAAGGCGAAGGAAAAAACAAAACAAATGTTGAGCAAGACCATCAAGCTGTATACAACCAAGAAGGGAAGATAGAACACTTCTAATTCTTGAGAACTTGACTTCTAGGGGCAGCTAGATGGCACAGTGGATAGAGCACTGGCCCTGGAGTCAGAAGTATCTGAGTTCAAATTTGGTCTCAGACACTTAATAATTACCTAGCTGTGTGACCTTGGACAAGTCACTTAACCCTTTTGCCTTGCAAAAAAAATCTTAAAAAAAAAAGAACTTTACTTCTCTTAGGAAAATTAAAGGGTCAGATATAATTGAAGATATTGGTATTAAAGGATATGGGTATAGTTGTGTCTTGTCTCTCCATTGAAGAGTTCCAAGATGACTTCACTACTTTTGAGACAAAAGCCCTGAAGAAAAGCAGGGGTGTTAATTCTAAGCTTAATTGTGTCGTTATCCATCTACCCACTTTAATTTTGCTGTGCTCACAAAGCTTAGCACTTTCTCTTATTAGGGCATAATAAACTGGGAATTCTTGAGTCAGTATCTCCAATATCTTACAATCATTTATAAAGTTCTCAAGTGAGACCTTAGCCATCTCCCAGTAATTAGAGACAAATTTTTGTAGTTAATTAAATCAGAGTTTGACATAAATCTTGCTTCATTTAACAAGGGATTCAGTACCCTGGGTATGGGGGTGGGAGTAAAATGTGAGAGAAAATAAGCCTGGGGGAGGAGTACAAATAGTTCAAGAAATGATTTTGCATTGGATGATACCTTGGATCACAAGGAGGATTGTGTGTCCTTAGAGGGTACTTGAAATGGGGGTAAGGTAAAAAATTATTAGAATTATACTTTGATATAAATTGAGAAAATGCAGTTTATCAAGCAATCAATCTGTGATATATAGATGACAACATGAGTTTATCTAGCAATCAAATAATCAAACTGATAATATCTAATAGTATTTGAGTGATGAACACCAAGTGAAGAGGCAAAGGGTGTATAATTTTAGAGGGAAAGGAGAGTGTGAACACTAAGTAAATTCTGTTTGATATATTTAGCCCAGGCTTCTGGCCAAGATGGAGGAGAGAAGATAGGCACAGTTCTAAAGTCTCCTGATCTTTCTCCTTCTATGATATGAAACAAACCTCTTAACAGAAATCTGACCCACAAAACCCAGAAAGAAAATCCAAGAGAAAAAACATCTACCTCAGGATTTTTCTTTTGCAGCTGTGGGTACATCTGTCTGGGTGGGTGAATCCTGGGGTAGAGGGCAGATCAGCCCCATCAACAGATTAGCATCTGAATTGGAGCCAGGGAGCCTGAGGGCCCAAGATCTGGACCTGCTTGAACAGCAGTGGGGCTAGACTGAGGGGGCTTGAGTCCACTAGGGAGCAGAGGCACTGGGTTGGCAATGACCCTCTGGAGATTGACAACAAGGCTGGGAGGAGAGTTCCGGTGCAGGAGAGCTATGGACACCATCCCTGGGCTCCTCAGGTCTGAGGAACTCTGAGTCCATGCCTCCATTGTTGCTGAGGCCTCTTCCCAGAACAAACACAATCTCAGACTACTTCTGCCTCAGATACATGTGTGTGAGTAGAAGAAACAGCCCAGCTGACAATAGGGGGAGGGATGACCTCACCCCAGGGTAAAGCCCACCATTGATTGAAGGCAAAAGTATTCAATAGCTTCAATCACTCCCTTCAAGCTAAGGGAGAAGTCCTCAATCAAGGTCACAGACACTCCAGACAAAGCAACCAGTACCTCCTACTGGTCAGACAAAGAAATTGCACTCAGTGAGTAAAGCCTCTAGGGATCCCAACACAAAACGCCTGTGAACCACCCCCTCCCCAACACAAGGTCTTAACAAAATGAAGAAAGGTCAGTGGAAAGGTGGATGCATAGAAAAATTCTTGGAAGGCAAAGACCCTAACTCAGAGAGACCAAGAACATCTCAGGAGAAAATGATTTGATCTCCAGCACAGATTTCTTTGGAGAATTAAGGAAGGAGTTTAAAAATCAACTGGAAAATTTGGAATAGACAATACCTTGCAACAAGAAAACAAATCTTTAGAAAATAAAATTGATCAAATCCAAAATGAGACTAAATCTCTCAGATCTTCAATTGGACAAATAAAAAATGAAAACAAAGCTCTCAGATCATCAATTAGACAAATACAAAATGAGAATAATTCTCTCAGATACTCAATTGGGCAAATGCAAAAAGAAAATAATTCAAAACCTCAATTGGTCAAATGGAAAGCTCTTTCAAAAGTAGAATTGACCAACTGGAAAAGGAGTTGCAAAAGCTAAATGAAGAAAACTCCTCCCTAAAAATAAAATGGAGTCTGCAGAAACTAATGACTTCATGAGACAGCAAGAGCCAGTTAAACAAAATCAAAAAATCAAAAAAAAAAAAAATAGAAGAAAATGTAAAATACCACGTCACCAAAACCACTGCCCTCAAGAATAGGTCAAGGAGGGGCAACCTGAGAATTATTGGACTTCCTGAAAACATTGAAAGAGGAAACAAAAGCCTGGACTTAATATCACAGGATCTAATGATGGAAAACTGCCCTGATATCATGGAACAAGAGGGCAAAACAGTTATTGAATGAATACATCGATCCCCTCCAGAAAAAAAGATGCTAAAATGAAAGCACCAAGGAATGTTGTGGCCAAATTCCAGAACTATCAGATAAAAGAGAAAATCATGCAAGCACCCAGAAAGAAATAATTTAAATATCAAGGAGCCACAATAAGAATTTCACAGGACATGGCTGCATCAACATTAAGGGATCTAAGGGCCTGGAACAGATATTTTGAAGAGCAAGGGAGCTTGGAATGCAGCCAAGAATCCATTATCCTGCAAGGCTAAGCCTTCTCTTCCAGGGAAAAAGATGGACATTTACTGAAATGGAAGAATTCCAAAAATTCCTGATGAAAAGACCAGAGCTAAATAGAAAATTGGACATCAACAGGAGGTTCAAGAGACACCTGAAAATGTTTAAAAAGTGGGGGGGGGGGGTAAAAGAAAAAACTGCTATCCAATAAGTTGAAACTAGCTATACACCAGCATGGGGAAAAGATTCTCATAAATCTTGAGAATTGTAACTCTAACAGAGAAAATATACCTAGCCAGAAGTGATGGACATTCATGACCTATCCATGAGACTGCTATTCAATGGGATGAAACTGGGTATAGCTCCACTTGGGAGAAATACTCTAATAACTCTCAAGAATTTTAACTCTAGGGGTGGCTAGGTGGCATAGTGCATAAAGCACCGGCTGTGGAGTCAGGAATACCTAGGTTCAAATACTGTCTTAGGCACTTAATAACTACCTAGCTGTGTGGCCTTGGGCAAGCCACTTAACCCCATTTGCCTTACAAAAAAAAAACAAAAAAAAAAGAATTTTAACTCTATTAGATGGAATGTACTTAGCTAGAAGTGACACTCAGAATTTTCTATGACTCAGATAGAATGATTATGAAAACACTACCTCTGTAAAAAGGGGGAAAGGAAGGAGATGGGAGGAGGGACAGGATTCAATGGGGTAAATCTCATTACATTAAGAGGTACAAAATACCTATGGTAATGGAGGGAAAGAAGGGAGGAAATGAGAAACACCTGAATCATCTTCTCATCAGACTTGGCTTAAAGTCAACTTACACAAACTTAGTTAACTTAAAAATCATTTAACCTTTCAAGTATTAAAAGGGGGAAAGGGGGAAGGGGAATGGAGAAAGGGAGGGGGAGGGGGAAGGGGGAACTAACAAAAGGAAGGGAAGGGAAAAGGGAAAAAGGGAAAAAGGGAAAGGGGAAAGAAGGGGAGGGGTGATATAGGAGGGCAAACATACTGAAGAGGGTGGTAATCAGAAACAAAATACTGTGGAACATGGATAAGGGAGGAAGGGGAAAATACAAACAGAGGGAAGATAGCATGGAGGGCAATAAAGAATTAGTACTCATAACTTTGAATGCAAAAGGATGAACTCTCCCTTAAAACATAAGCAAATACCAGACTGGATTAAAAACTAGAATCCTACAATATGCTGCTTGCAAGAAACTCATTTCAAGCAGAGAGATACATATAGAGTAAAGGTAAAAGGTTGGAGTAAAATATATTTTGCTGAAGTGAAAAAAAGTGAAAAGTGAAAAAAAAGCAGGGGCAGCAATCCTTATCTCAGACAAAGCAGCTGCAAAAATGGATAACGTTAAAAGAGATAAGGAAGGAAACTTTATCCTAAAAAATACCATAGAAAATAAAGTTATTTCAATGCTATATATATATATTATATATATTATATATATATATATATATATATATATATATATATATATATATATAATGGGATAGCATCCAAATTCATAGAGTAGAAGCTGAAAGAACTACAGGGAAACATAGACAGCAAAACCCTACTAGTGGGAGACCTCAACATCCCACTGATTTAGATAAATCAAATCATAAAATAAACAAGAACAAAGTTAAGGAGGTAAATAGATTGTTAGAAAAACTAGATATGGTAGACTTATGGAGGAAATTGAATGGGGATAGAAAGGAATATACCTTTTTCTTTGCAGTACATGGCACTTGTAAAACAAACTGAACATGTACTAGGACATAAAAACCTAAAGATCAACTGCAGAAAGGCAGAAATAGTGAATGCATCTTTCTCAGATCACAATGCAATAAAAGTTACATGCAATATTGGGCAAAGGAGATATAGACCCAGAACCAATTGGAAACTTAATAACTTCATTGTAAAGAATGAGTGGATGAAAAAATGAACCAAACATTTTATCCTAGGTAATGACAATAATGAAACAACATAGCAAAACCTATGGGATTCACTCAAATCAGCTGTTGGGGATATACCTTTAAATGCTTAAATGAATAAATTAGACAAAGAGGAAATCAATGAACTAAACATGCAACTAAAAAAATTAGAGAACAAATTAAAAATCCCCAATTAAATACCAAATTAGAAATTTTAAAAAATAAAGGAGAAATTGATAAAAATTGAAAGCAAAAAATAATAATGAATTAATAAAAAAACCAAAAGTGGGTTTTATGAAAAAAGCCAATAAAATTGATAAACCTCTGGTCAATTTGATTAAAAAAAAAGAAGGAAGAAAACCAAATTGTTAGTATCATGAATGAAAAAGGTGAGCTCACCACCAATGAGGAGGAAATTAAAGTAATAATTTGAAATAATTTTTCCCAACTCGATGCCAATAAATTTGATAATTTAAGTAAAATGGATAAATATTTAAAAAAATATAAGTTGCCCAGGTAAAATGAAGAGGAGATTAAATACCTAAATAACCCATCTCAGAAAAAGAAATTCACCAAGCCATCATTGAACTCCCTAAGAAAAAATCTCCAGAGCCTGATGGATTCACAAGTGAATTCTACCAAACATTTAAGGAACAATTGTTTCCAATTCTACATAAACTCTTTGGAAAAATAGGGAAAGATGGAACTCTGCCTAACTCTTTCTATGAAATCAATATGGTGCTGATACCCAATCCAGGAAGAGTTAAAACAGAGAAAGAAAATTATAGACCTATCTCCCTAATGAACATAGATGCAAAAATCTTAAATAAAATCTTAGCAAAATGATTACAAGTTATCACTGGGATAATAAATTATGATCAAGTAGGATTTATCCCAGGAATGCAAGGCTGGGTCAATATTAGGAAAACTGTTAGTATGCTCAATTATATCAACAACAAATCTATCAGAAAATATATGATCATATCAATACATACTGAAAAAGCTTTTGACATAAAACAGAACCCATTCCTATTAAAAACACTAGAGAGTGTAGAAATAAATGGACTGTTCCTTAGAATAATTAGCAGTAACTATCTGAAACCATTAACAAACATTATATTCAATGGGGAGAGGCTAGAGGCATTCCCAATAAGATCAGGGGTGAAAAAAGGGTTCCCATTATCACCACTACTGTTCAATATCGTATTAGAAATGTTAGCTTCAGCAATTAGAGAAGAAAAAGAAATTGAAGGAATTAGAATTGGGAAGGAGAGACAAAACTCACACTCTTTGCAGATGACATGATGGTCTACCTAGAGAATCCCAAGAAATTATCCAAAAAACTACTGGAAACAATTAGCAATTTTAGCAAAGTTGCAGGTTATAAAATAAACCCTAATATATCCTCAACTTTTTTATATATGTCTAGCAAGATACAGGAAGAGCTAGAAAGAGAAATCCCATTTGAAGTAACCTCAGACAATATAAAATACTTGGGAGTCTGTTTGCCAAGACAGACTCAGAAACTTTTTGAAAACGATTATAAAACATTTCTCACACAAATTTAATCAGATTTAAATAACTGGGCAAATATCAACTGCTCATGGATAGATAAATCTAATGTAATAAAAATGACAATTCTACCAAAATTAAACTACCTGTTTAGTGCTCTCCCAATCAAAATTCTTAAAAAAGTATTTTAATTAGTTAGAAAAAGTTAAAAGTAAATTCATATGGAGAAATAAAAAGTCAAGAATTTCCAGGAATTTAATGAAAAAAGTAAAAAAGAAGGGGGCTTAGCCCTACCTGATCTAAAATTATATTGTAAATCATCAGTCATCAAAACTGTTTGGTATTGGCTAAGAAATGGAGTGGTGGACCAGTGGAACAGACTAGGTGCAATAGCAGAAAATGATTATAGTAATCTGCTGTTTGATAAACCCAAAGATTCCAGCTATTGGGATAAAAAAAAACTCTCTCTTTGATAAAAACTGCAAGGAAAATTGGAAGTTAGTATGGAAGAAACTTAGATTAGACCAACACCTCATACCCGTTACCAGGATAAGATACAAATGGTTACAGGATTTAGACATAAAGAACATCACTATAAGCAAATTAGAAGATCACGGACTAGTTTACCTGTCAGATCTATGGAAAGGGGAGTAGTTTATGACTAAGGAAGAGATGGAAAATATCACAAAAAACCAACTAGATGGTTTTGATTACATTAATTTAAAAAGCTTTGGCACAGATAAAACCACTGTAACCAAGATCTAAAGAAATGTAGTAAATTGGGAAACAATCTTTACAACTAATGATTCTAACAAAGGACTCATTTCTAAAATATATACAGAGAACTGAGTCATACTTTAAAAAAAGCCATTCCCTAGTTGACAAATGGTCAAAGGATATACAAAGGCAATTACAGATGAGAAGATCAAAGCAATCCATAGCCATATGAAAAATTGCTCTAAATAATTAATTATTAGAAAAACGCAAATTAAAGCTTCTCTGAGGTACCACCTCATACCTCTCAGACTGGCCAATATGACCAGAAAAGATAATGATCATTGTTGGAAGGGTTGTGGGAAATCTGGGACACTATTACACTGGAGCTGTGAACTCACCCAATCTTTCTGGAGAGATATTTGGAGCTATGCCCAAATGTCAACAAAAATGTGCATACCCTTTGATCCAGTAATACCACTACTGGGTTTATACCCTGAAGAGATGATGAAAAAGATGAAAAAGGGTAAAAACATCACTTGTACAAAAATATTCATAGCAGCCCTGTTTGTGGTGGCAAATAATTGGAAATCAAGTAAATGTCATTCAGTTGGGGAATGCCTTAGTAAACTGTGGTAAATGTATGTCATGGAACACTATTGTTCTATTAGAAACCAAGAGGGACAGGAATTCAGGGAAGCCTGGAGGGATTTGCAGTAAGTGATGCTGAGTGAGATGGGCAGAACCAGAAAAACGCTGTACACCCTAACAGCAACATAGGGGTAATGTTCAACCTTGATGGACTCACTCATTCCATCAGTGCAACAATCCAGAACAATTGTGGGGTTTCTGCAAAAGGACAGTGCCATCTGTATCCAGATAAAGAGCCATGAAGTTTGAACAAAGTTCAAGGACTATTCCCTCTAATTTATTAAAAAAAAGATATCTTATTGTCTGATCCTGTTATCTCATATACTTTTTCTTTTTTCCTTGAGGATATGATTTCTCTCATCACACTCAATTTGGATCAATGTACAACATGGAAACAAAGTAAAGACTGACAGATTGATTTCTGGGGGGGGAGAAGTAAGATTGAGGGGAAAAATTGTAAAACTTAAATAAAATCTTTATTAAAGATCAAATACATATATATACATATATATATATATATATATGTATATGTATATAATTTGTCCCAGAGAGGGAATAAAATACATTCCAACTTTGATTTGAAAATATATCCTAATCTACGGGGCAGGGGGTGGGGGAGACAGGGGAAGGGAAAGATAAGGAAGGAAGGGACTGATAAAAGAGAGGGCTAAGGATTAAGTGAAAAGTTTTAAAAGAAAAGAGGAAAAGAAGTAAAATTTTGGTGAGGGATAAGAGAAAGGGAAAGAGAAAATTATAAATGGAGAAAGATAACAGAGGGAAATAAAGAATTAGTTATCTTAACTGTAAATGTGAATGAGATGAATTGTCCCATAAAATGGAAGTGGATAGTAGAATGAATTTAAAACCAAAATTCAACAATATGTTGTTTACAAGAAATACATTTGAATCAGAGAAATACACACAAGGTAAAGGTAAAAGGGTGGAGCAAAATGTATTGTGCCTCAACTGAAGTAAAAAAAAAAAAAGGGGTAGCAATCCTAATCTCAAAATAAAATTAAAAATCTCATTAAAAGGGATGAGGAAGGATCTTAACATCTTCTTAAATGGCACCATTGGTAATGAAGCAATATCATTACTAAAATGTATGTACCTAGTAGTATAGCATCCAAATTCCTAGAGGAAAAGCTGAGTAAATTATAAGAACACATAGACAGCAACCTCCTTCTCTCAGAATTGATAAATCTAACCACAAAATAAACAAGAGAAGTAAGTTAAGTAGGTGAGTGAAATCTTAGAAAACTTAGATATGTAGAACTCTGGAGAAATCTTAATTGAGATAGAAAAGAATATCGTTTTCTCAGAAGTACATGGCACCTATACCAAAACTGACCATGTACTGTGGCATAAAAACCTTATAATCAAATGCAGAAAGGCAGAAATAATAAATGCACACTTCTTACACCATGATACAGGAAGAATTACATGAAATAAAGGATCTGGGAAAGATAAACCAAAAACTAATTGGAAATTAACTTAATCTTAAATAATGGGTGGATCAATGGCAAATAATAGAAATAATTATATCCAAGACAATGATATTAATGAGATATCATAAGAAAATTTATGGGATGCAGCCAAGGCAGTTTTGAGAGGAAACTTTATATCTCTTGATGACTATATGAGTAAGATGGAGAAAGAGATCAATGGATTGGGCATGCAACTAAAAAATTAGAAAAAGAACAAATTAAAGAACTCCAATTAAATACCAAATTAGAAATTCTGAAAATCAGAGAGAGAAGGAGGTTGCTGTCTATGTGTTCTTATAATTCACTCTCTATAATCTCCCAAGGGAGAGATTAATAAAACTGAAAATCAATAAAGCCATTTATCTCATAAATAAAACTAAGAGTTTTAGTCAATAAAATAGACAAACTTTTGGTTAATCGGATATATGCTAAACAAAAAGGATGAATGAACCACCAATGAGGATAGAATTAAAGAACTAATTCAGAGCTATTTTGAAAAACTATATGCCAATTAATTGGATAACCTGAATGAAATTGATGAATATTTACAAAAATACAAACTTCTCAGGATAACAGAAGAGAAAATAAATTACTTAAATAATCCCATTTCAGAAAAAGAAATTGAAGAAATCACCAAAAAACTCCCTCAGAAAAAGTTTCTAGATTCAGATTAATTTATAAGTGAATTCTATCAAACATTTAAGGAACAATTAATTCCTATTCTACATAAACTATTTTTAAAAATAGGCTAAGTTCTCCCAAATTCCTGTTATGACACCAACATGATTCTGATACCTAAACTAGGAAGAATCAAAATAGGCAAAATTATAGAATGAATGAATGAATATTGATACAAAATTCTTAAATAAAATTTTAGCAACAACACTATAGGAAGTCATTACTAGAATAATAAGCCATAATCATTTAGGATTTATACTAAGTAGGCAGGGATGGTTCCATATTATGAAAACAGTCAACATAATTGAACATATTAATAGCAAACCACCAGAAATCATGATCATCTCAATAGATGCTGAAAAAGCCTGTCGTAAAATACATCCATTCCTAATAAAAAAAAAACACCTGAAAGTTTAAGAATACATGGAATTTTCCTTAAAACAATAAATAGGGGGTGGAGCCAAGATGGTGACAAGAGCGGATCATGTCTTAGGTGCTCCCTCATAAATCTTCGAAACTAAGGACTTTAACTAAATTTTCGAGAGACAGAACCCACAGAGGGACCTACTCAAGGTAAACTGGAAAAGAACAGAAAGGCTCTGCTCCCTGTGTTTGGAGGGGTGGCCCGCCAGAGTGAAAGAATTTCAGCCTTCCTGGGACAGCCCCAGGGTGCTGGGAGCCCCGGGTCACAGCAAGCGGGGGAGTTTCCTGAGCTACGCCCGGGAGCACCAGGCACAAATTGGGGGAACAGTGGGGGACCTCTGCCAGAGTGAGAACATGAAGTCCAGCCCTCAGGACACACAGCTAGCAGCATGGCCACTGCATTCCAGATCCAGGAAACAGAAGCAGGCAGAGCAGCTAAGCAGGGGCCCCCAGGGCATGAGCCCATTGAACCTAGGGAGGGAAGTGAAGAGAGAGACTGCCTAGCTCTGTCCTCTGCCCCTGGAACAGGACTCTCGAGCTCTGAACACATTCAGATCCTGATTGCAGTCTAGGCACCCCCATAAAACAGCAAGGACTCCCTCCACCTCAGCCCCATAGCAGAAAGGGGGGCATATGGTCATTCACAGACCAGGAGGGAGGACAGAGCCTCACACACACTGAGACCCTTGTGGGAGTGTCCCAAAAGCTCAGGAAGCACCCCAAAAACAGGCTTAGGCTGGAAAAATGAGCAAGCAGAGAAAAAAGAGGAACACCATTGAGAAATACATTATCTATGATCCTAAGAAGGATCAATACACTCAGTCTGAAGATGAGGAAACACAAGCTCCTGAATCTGAAGACTCCAAGAAAAACAGAAATTTGGATCAGGCTATGACAGAGCTCAAAAAAGACTTTGAAAATCAAATGAGGGAGTAAGAAGAAAAACTGGGAAAAGAAATGAGAGAGATGCAGGAAAAACATGAAAATGAAGTCAACAGCCTAGTCAAGGAAATCCAAAAAAATGCTGAAGAAAAATAGCATGCTAAAAACCAGTTTAGGTCAAATGGATAAAACAGTTCAAAAAGTTATTGAGGAGAAGAATTCTTTGAAAAGCAGAATTGGCCAGATAGAAAAAGAGATAAGAAAACTCTCTGAGGAAAACAAATCCTTCAGACAAAGAATGGAACTCAGGGAGACTGATGAATTTACAAGAAATCAGGACTCATTACTTCAAAACCAAAAACATGAAAAATTAGAAGAAAATGTGAAGCATCTCATTGAAAAAACAACTGATATGGAAAACATATTAAGGAAAGATAATTTAAAAATTATTGGAATAGGGGCGACAAGGTGGCGTAGTGGATAAAGCACCAGCCTTGGAGTCAGGAGTACCTGGGTTCAAATCCGGTCTCAGACACTTAATAATTACCTAGCTGTGTGGCCTTGGGCAAGCCACTTAACCCCCATTTTCCTTGCAAAAAAAACCTTTAAAAATTATTGGAATACCTGAAAATCATGATCACGAAAAGAGCCTTGACATCATTTTCAAAGAATTACTACAGGAAAATTGCCCTGATATCCTAGAAGCAAAGGGCAAAATAGAAAGGGAGAGAATTCACAGATTCCCCCCCGAGAAAGAGATCCCCAAAAAAAACCCCTAGGAATATTATAGCCAAGTTCCAGAACTCCCAAGTCAAAGAGAAAATATTACAAGCAGCCAGAAGGACACAATTCAAATATCATGGAGCTGCAGTCAGGATCACACAGGATTTAGCAGCAGCTACATTGGAAGTTCATAGGGCTTGGAATATAATATACCGGAAGGCAAAAGAGCTTGGAATGCAGCCAAGAATCAACTACCCAGCAAAAATTAATGTCCTCTTCCAGGGAAAAAGATGGACTTTTAGTGAACCAGGGGAATTTCAAATGTTCTTTTTGGAGTGGCCAGAACTGAACAGAAGGTTTGATCTTCAAATACAGGACTCAGGTGAAGCATAGAGATTGGAGGAGAAGGAGAAAATATGAGGGACTTAATGATGATGAGCTGCATGTATTCCTGCATAGAAAAATGACACTGATAATACTCATATGAACCTTCTCTGTTAATAGAGCAGGTAGAGGGAGCTTTGTTGTTGAAGCACAGGAGAAAGCTGAATTTGAAGATAAAATATGGTGTACAAAATGGAGTCAAAGGAAAAAAAGGGAGGTGTTGTGAGAGAAAGAAGTAGGAGGGGGGGAATAGGCCAGGAAATTTCATGTGATGAGATTTTTCTTTGTTGCAATGAGCTGTTGCGATGATTTGGAAGGGGGGGAAGACAAGGAGACAAGGCGGAATGAGGGAATCTTCACTCTCATCAGAAGTGACTAGGAGAGGAAACAGCATATATACTCAATGGAGTATAGGCATCTGGAGTAAGAAGGAGGGGGGACAGGGGGAAGGGGGGAATGTGAGTGATGGAGGAGAAGATGAATCATGGGGGGAGAGTGGTCAGATATAACACATTTTCTTTTTTACTTCTTGCAAGGGGCTGGGATTGGATGGCCTGTCTGGGACCATAGGGCCAGGTGGATGCTGGGCCTAAGGGGGTGGGGGGGCTCGAGGCCTCTTGGCCCCAGGACCAGGGATCTGTCTGCTGCACCACTCAGCTACCCTACAGCAGAGTCAGAGTGAAAGCAGAAAGAAAATATAGTACATGGTAGTGGAGAAATATGAAAGGAGGGAGTTGCAATCAGCAATGGCAACAGTGGAAAAATATGGAAGTAACTTTTGTGATGGATTTATCATAAAGAATGTGATCCACCTGTGACAGAGTTGTTGGTGTTGGAACAAAGACTGAAGCACATTTTTATTATTATTATTTTTGGGGGGGTGCAGGGCAAATGGGGATGGGCAGCCTGCCTGGGGTCCCATAGCAGGGTGATTGTTGGGTGTCAGGGGCCGGATTTGGACCTGGGTGCACCTGGCTCAAGGGCTGAGGCTCTGTCTGCCACCCCCTACTATTACTGCTATTTTATTTTATTTTGGGTCTTTTTTTATTTTTTTATTTTTGGTTTTTGCAGGGCAGTGGGGTTGGGGTGGCTTGCATGTCACATGGCTGGGTGATTGTTGGGTGTATGTGGTCATATATGGGTTCAGGTGCTCCTGGCTCCAGGAGTGCTCCATCCATTGTGCCACCTGGCCATACCTACAGTTATTACTATTTTTTTAATTTTTTTTCTTTCCCCTTTACTTTATCACTCAAGCAAGTCTATATTATTGGGGGGTAGGGAATATTTTGTTTACTCTTAAACAAGAATATTTTATTAATGTATAAAAAACATTATTTGCACAAAATGAGAATAAATATTAAATATTAAAAATAAAATTTTTAAAAAACAATAAATAGTATCTATTTAAAATATCAACAAATATTATTTGAAAAGAGAATATACTTGGAGCATTTCCAATAAAATCAGGGGTGAAACAAGGATGCCTATTAATCACCACTATTATTCAATATAGTATTAGAAATGCTAACAGTAACAATAAGAGAAGAAAAAGAAATTGAAGGAATCAGAATTGGAAATGAGGAAGCAAAGCTTTCACTCTTTGCAGATGATACGATGCTATAGAGAACCTGAGAAAATGATCTAAACAATGCCTTGAAACAATTAAAAAATTCAGCAAAGTAGGAGGATATAAAATAAACCCACATAAATCATCAGCATTTCTGTATATGAACAACAAAGCCCAAGAGCAAGAGATAGAGAAATTCCATTTAAAATACTTATAGCCAACATTAAATACTTGGGAATGCACCTCCCAAAACAAACCTAGAAATTATGTAAAGTCAAAGCTAAATAATTAGAAAAATGTCAGTTTTTTATGGTTAGATTGAGCTAATATAAATATGACAATTCTGCCCAAATCATATTACTTCTTCAGTGCCATAGCAATCAAACTATCAAGCAATTATTTTACTGAGATAGAAAAAAATAGTAATAAAATTCACCTGGAACAACAAAAGGTCAAGAATAGCAAGGGAACTCATGAAAAAAAAAACTATAAAGGAAAGTGGTCTGGCTCTACCAGCTCTAAAACTACACCACAAAGCAGCCATCATCAAAACTGCCTGGGTACTGGTTAATGGATCAGTGAATTAGCAAAGTTTCAAAAGAAACAGCAGTAAATCACTATAGCAATCTACTGTTGGACAAACCCAAAGACATCAAGTTTTGGAATAAGAATTCACTATTTGACAAAAAATTGTTGGGAAAATGGAAAAATAGAATGGCAAAAACTAGGCATAGCCCACATTTCACACCCTATACCAAAATAAGGTCAAAATGGATACAGGTTTTAGACATAAAGGGCAACACCACAATTAATTAATTAATTAATAGAACAAGAAAAACTCTTATATTTCAGATTTATGGAAAGGAGACAAATTTATGATCAAACAAGAAAAAGAACACATTATAAACTGCAAAAAAAGAATGATTTTGACTATATTAAATTAAAAAGGGTTTGCACTATTAAATCAATGCTGGAAAAATTAGAAGGAAAAACAGAAAGCTGGGAAACAATCTTCACGACTAGGAGTTCTGATAAAGGTCTCATTTCTAAAATATATAGAGAACTGCATCAAATTTATGTCATTCCCCAATTGATAAATGGTCAAAAATATGAATAGATCATTTTCAAATGAAGAAATCAAAGTTATATATAAACATGAAAAAATGCTCCAAATCATCATTGATTAGAGAATTGCAAATTAAACAGCTATGAGGTATCACCTCACACCTATCAGATTGGCTGAGATGAGAAAAAAGGGAATTTGCCAAAAATTGTTGGGAAAACTGGAAAATAGTGTGACAAAAACTAGGCATAGACCCACATCTCACATCCTATACCAAAATAAGGTCAAAATGGGTAAAGAATTTAGACATAAAGGGCAACACCTTAAATAGAGTAATTAATTGGACTATTAATTTATCAGATATATGGGAAAGGGGATAAATTTATGACCATACAAGAAACAGATTACATTGTAAACTGAAAAATGAATTATTTTGACCATATTAAATTAAAAAATTGTTGCTGTAGTAAAAATCAATGCTGCCAAAATTAGAAGAAAAGCAGAAAGCAGGAAAACAATCTTAACAACTCAGAGTTCTGATAAAGGTGTCATTTCTAAAATATATAGAAAATCATATTTGTCAAAAATGTATAAGGTTACAAGTCATTCCCCATTTGATAAATGATCAAAGGATATGAATAGACAGTTTTCAAATGGAAAAATTAAAACTATATAAAATCATTTGAAAATATGCTCTAAATCTTTATTGATTGGAGAAATGCAAATTAAGACAACAATGAGGAATCACTTTTAGACCCAACCATTCTGGAGAGCAATATGAAACTCTGCCCAAAGAGCAATAAATCTGTTCATACCCTTTGATCCAGCAATTCCAATTCTAGATCTATATATCCAGAATAAATTATTAAAAAATGTTCCAAATATTCATAGTAGCTTTTTTTGTTCCAAAATATTTATTCCAAAATATTCAAAGTAGCTCTTTTATGGTGACAAAGAATTGTAAGGAGGATGCCCATCAATTGGGGAATGGTTTAAACAAGTTATGGTACATGAATACTATGGAATATTATTTTTCTACAAGAAATCATAAATGGTTGGACTTTACAGAAGCACAGAAGGAGTTACAGGATCCGATGCTGAAGGAAGGGAGCTGAATCAAGAGAACAAGGTACATATTAGCAACAACACTATGAGATGATCAACCTTGATGGAAGCAGCTGCTCTCAGGAGTCCAGAAAGCTAAGACAGCCTTATTAGACTTGCTATGGACAATGTTATCCAAATCCAGAGGAAGAAAAAAAATCCAATCCTTTGGAATCTGATGAACACTTTATAAAAATGATCCCTTCTGTATCTCTTTCCCTTAATCCTAATTCCTCATACAGAAAATGATTAATCTGTAAACATGTTTACCAAAGCTATGTATGTACAATGCTAACCTATTTGCCACTGATGGAGGGGGGTAAGGAAGGGTGGAAGGAAATTTTGTAACTTAAAATTATATATATGGGGTGTCTAAGTGGTGCAGTGGATAGAGCACTGACCCTGGAGTCAGGAGGACCTGAGTTCAAATCCGGCCCCCAGACATACCTAGCTGTGTGGCCTTGAGCAAGTCACCTAACCCCATTGCCTTGCAAAAACACCTTAAAAAAATTGTATATGTACATATGGATGAAAAAAAACTTAAATAAAGAAAAAAGAAAAAGGGAAATAGAACAATGTTAGAAAATTTGTGGGAGGATTGGGATCAACCAAGAACAATGTAAGCCCCATCCACAAGAAGAAAAACAAAACAAACCAAAAAAAACTTCAGAATCTGATGAACACCATTAAAAATTATCTCTTAAGTATCTCTTTCCATTAATCTGAATTCCTCATACTAAAAATGACTAATATGTAAACATTTATCAAATACATATATAAACAATGTTAACCTGACCATTCACAGCTGAGGAGTGGGGTGGGGGTTGGGAAGGGAGGATGGAAGGAAATTTTTTAGCTCAAAAAATATATATACATATACATATATATATATATATATATATATATGTGTGTGTGTGTGTGTGTGTGTGTGTACATGGATGAATGTTGAAAAAATTTTCATAACATGTTTGGAAAATAAAATATCAATTAAAAAACTATATGAGAACAAAATTATCTCCTAATTTAATAACCACTTGAAGGGAAATATTAAATATCAATATAATTTTTAAAAATATTAAAAAGTGTTTGAAATTACAAAAAAACATAAATGAGATAATATCAGTCTGTTTAGGTAAAATGATGGGTAAGAAAAGAGAGCCAAGTATAAAGCCATATATGACTGACATGAAAGCCTTAATTTTGTAAAAGTAGATAATAAACTTACTATTGCCCATCAAATTGACAATGGAAATCAAGAAAAATGACTAATATTAGCAGGATTATGGAAGGATAGGTTCAACAATGTGTAGTTGGTTGGTCTATCAATTGGTTCAGCAATTTTGAAAGCAAATATCCTTTTGACTCAGTCATACTACTATTAAGTACATACCACAAAAGATATCCATTGGAACAAAACAGTTACAGTCTTAACATTTTTGTAGCAAAGAATTTGAAACAAAGTAGGTGATCAAAATGGGAAGAAATGAACAAATTATGGCATATAAATATAATCAAATATAGTATTACTACTATTGGTAGTTACATATTTGGAGAAATTTGAGAAGACTCGTATTAACTGGTACAGAGAAAAGTGAAAAGAATTAGAAACACAATGACTAAATCACTGCTTCATAATGAGGTATACATATTATGATAATCATTTTTTTCCTTGACTTATTCAAGATAGAACTTTTTTTTCTAATGAGAAGAGTTAAGAAACTAGTAATAGTAGTGATACTCTATTCCCCACCCTCAAAATGAAAGAAACATGTATGAAGGCACAGAGAAGCAGAGTAGTTTTGAAACTAGTATTAAATTTATTATCTAGTTTAAAAGAATTAAATGTTTCATGGTAGACATAATATGAAATTAAATACAGCTGTCTTTTCTTACTCCATTTTGTAAATGTAAATATGTTTGATGTTGTTCAAAACATTGGCAGAGAAATAAAAGAATATATGAATTTAACCCAATAATACTGAATATGAGATGTGAAAAGATATCCCAAAGATGACAGATTCCAAAAAGACAAAGCTGAATACTTCCAGAAATCACAGAGAAAAATTCTCCAGAAAAATTGCAAGTAAATCTTAGATTATCCATAGAAAATCTGCTGATAAAAATCTCAATTTTATTCAACAAAGATCATCATAATAAAATAAAATATGCAACAAATTGTAAAGGTCACAAGAAAAAAATCTTTAAAAGAATGGTCAGCTTGGATATTAAATATTCTATTAACCTCTGGAAAGTTCTATACAATACTAAGAGAATCAATAAGAAATTCCATTCAAACTAACTAAAAAATCAGTCCTCTATCTTAGACTACCATGACACAAGATTTACACAAATATATATAATCTACAAAACACATTTTACAAGGATAAATGGAAACAATAACAAGTGTTGGGTCATCAAAATGCTAACAAAAATAATAGTATTCTATAAATGAAAAAAATAGTTCAATACTATAGAATTAGACATAATCTGAATTTTTATTAGGAAAAATAAAGGTCTTGATTCTCAAGACATAAAAAGGTTTGTGAAAATGAAGGAGATAGAGGGCAGCTAGGTGCTGTAGTGGATAGAGCGCTGGCCCTGGAGTCAGGAACACCTGGGTTCGGATCCAGTCTCAGACACTTAATAATTACCTAGCTGTGTGGCCTTGGGCAAGCCACTTAACCCCATTTGGCTTGCAAAAACCTAAAAAAACAAAATGAAGGATATATAGAAGTAATAGATCAAGCATTAGTTATCAAAAGTGTAGTCTGCTGTTTTTTTACATTTTATCTTTAACATACAGAAGAACTTGAAAATTCAGTGATAAGACCAAGAATATCAATTATTAGAGAAAGGATTCACTTTGCGATTAGAACTGCTAGAAAAAAATTTTGAAAGCAGTTGAGGAAAAAGAACAATTATTTATACTTTATTCAACTATTCTTAAAAAAAAAAAAACCAAGAGCCTAAATTAAAAGATTGCATCATAAAAATATATGTATTATATGTGTGTGTGAGAATTCAACTATATGGACAAGTATGTATGCATATAAAAAGACATATATGTATATATCCACATGGATATATATGATATAATTTGCATGTACATACATAAGAAAGTTTGTAAATAAACAGAAGGTTCCTTAGGTGGGAAGAAAATTTTTGTCTATCAAGGTAAATTTTGGTGTCTTAAAGTAACCATAAAAGTCAAAATATACGATTTTGATTACATGGAATGGAATTTTTTTTACAGATTTATTAAATAATTAGTACCATGCTTGTACATAAAACTAAAGAGCACTTTCTTGGATAAATTTAATGAAGAATAAGAAAATAAATTACAGAAGGATGGAAACTCATTTGCATCAAATAGCTAACAAAAAGTCTAATTTACAGATTATATATATGAAATTAATAAAATAATAACACAAAATCATTTTTTCAGTAGATAAATGATAAAAGTGTTTTGTACTGAAGAAATTCAAACAACATGGTCCAAATCACTAAATAAAAATTGCATCCCAAAAATTCATTTTATCTATCATCTTGTAGACTGACAGCTATCAATGAATGGTAAATATTGATGGCTGCTCAAACGAGTTTGTGTTAGAAAGCTCTGGTGACCCTTGATCTGAAGGCTTTCCACGGAACTCTGATTTGATAACACAATTGTGTCATTCATGGCCTCACTGTTTCAGAACTTCTTGACGTGGGTTACATCCTGCAGGTTACATCTTGCCCAAATTAGAGTTACATTGTTGTTTTTAACCTGTATGATAATTTTGTGGTTTTCTGCTATAAGAACTGTTTGATACTTTCAATAAATGGCTCTGTTAGTTGTTCTGCTAGCACCCCCTCCTGAGCTCAATGAATTCCCTGGTGGAAAGGGGAACTCAACAGGTAAATGTCAATGTTCGTGGCATTGTGAGAAGACAGATATACTAATAACTGGTTGATCAAGCTCCCAATGGATCCAGTTATCCTAGATATCAATTTGGAATTCTGCAAGAAATCTGATAGATCTCTTCATATTTTTTGATGATTCAATGATTCCACACCAGACATTTTACCACCCTACTCAGACTCAGAAACAAATCAGTTGCAGCAACAGAAAATTAGAAGCAAAATGAATTTCCATCAATCAGCAAATTTCTTTTAAATATTCCAATCCATAAATGTAATAGATTGTAATAAATGATTAAACATGAGGAATCTAAAGCAATATAGGAAGAATTGTAAAACTCATAGTGTGAAATAAGTAGTCAATAAGTTAAAAGATTATAATATGCATATATAATAACTACAAGAAGCAATAAAAAAAAGAAAATTTAAATGTAAAAAAAAAGTCAAGAGGCCTTAAAACCTGAGAAGCAAAGATGAAACAGTTGAACCGAGTTCATAGAATAAATGCCCTGACTCCACTGAATACCTACAGAGGAATCAATTTCTTTTGTGTGTGGTAATGAAATATAGAACTTCCCTCAACTATATTTAAGCCTATCATGACAGGCTAAATAATTATGCCTAAATTCACTTTCTCTAAAAGTTTCTGATAAAGCTTTTCTTTTGTTTGAGGCAGTTCTAAGCTCAGCACTTTCTTATCAAGAATCATTAAACCATTTTTTTTAAAAGAGATTTAATTTGATCTAGTTCAGTAAGGCTATCCAACAAGAACAGAGTGTCACTTAGTTTCATGGGAAGCACCACTCCTCTTTCATTTATAAACATTGGTCGACAAAGCAGGATGTAGAGAAAGACATGTCATTCCATGTGGTGCTTATAAATCCGTCCAAGTTTTAAGGGATTTAGCTGCAAGTTTCTTGAATTTTTATGGTCTTGGATGACCATGAAGTTGCATCAAGGAAGTGGAACCAATTAACATCTAAGGGTGTTCCTTTATATAAAGCTTCTCCATATTATGAATAGAATGCAAAAAAAAATTATCAGGGAAATATTGATCCTATTACACATTTCAAGGTTGGTTTAGAGACTGCTCCTATTCAAACCTTAAATTTAGTCTCCAAAATTTACTTTGTTACTAATCCTAATGCCAAGACAGACATTATTCTCAAACCTTGAGATGCTTTTCAAACTATTTTAGTATATTCCTTTTTCCACATTTGCATAAAAATATAACAACAATTTGCGTGAGTCATTTGGCTGAAATAATAACACTCCCACTTATAATGTGCTTATAATCTTGCAAAACATTTTTCTCTAATCATGTGGAGATAGTTCAGGGGTTATTATCCATGTTTTGACTATGCCCCCCACCCCACCTTTTATTCCATCTACCAAGGAGATAAATTCTTTGAGGATGAAGTCAGAAGATGAAATATAAATTTTTCAATTCTTATACTTGTCTAAAAAAATGAAACACTGATTTAGACACAGTCTTGCCTCCCCCCTATAGAATGAAGTTCTCAAAAGAGATTTGGTTATTCATTTAAATCAACAAGAGCTGCTTACATGTTTGCTTTCAGGTATTTCAGTCATGTCCCTCTTTATATCTATATTTGGTTTTTCTTGACATAGACATGAAGGGGTTTGCCATTTCCTTCTACAGTTTACTTTATGAACTGAAGCAAACAGAATGAAGTAACTTGGCCAGGATCACACAACTAGTCAGTGTCTGAAGCCAGATTTAAACTTCCTAATTCCTGACCTGACACTATCTGCTGCTCTACTAGATGCCTACCATTGGCCATTTATCAAACACCTGCTCTTTGCTAGGCACTGAACTAGGTACTAGAAATATAAAATCAAAAATAAAATTCTCTGCTCCTAAGAAGTTTCCGATCTACTTGGGGTAAACAAAAATACAGAGAATTTCAAAATGCCTTGAGAGATAGCCTTCATGATATTCTTTAGGCTAAAGAGTTCCTTACTTACCTGGTAAGTTAACTTTGACATAGGCTTCACCAAACTTAGAAAGATTGATTCCTAGGCAAATATAGTAAATATCCCATCAAATTGATTATACTCTAAAGGAGCTCAGTAATGCAGAACTAAAGGAGAAGAAACAATGTCCTCTAAAGTTTCTACTGAAAATTACAGACCTTCAGACCCCATCAACTCTACCTAATGCAAGAAAAATTCAAAGAATTAGTAAAAAAAATAACTTGGCTCTAAGGTTACTTTAAAACTTGATTACTTGCAAATATGATTGATACAGTTTTAGTAATAAAAATGAAATCTTTTAGCTCCAAATAAACTCTTTGTTTGTCTTAGAATTCTCTTCTGCTATTAATCTACTTAGCCAAGCTTCTAGAACCACTAAAATGTCACCATCAAATTCAAAACATTGACAAGTATTAAAAATGTTTTAAGATACTTAGAAAAATCATGAATGATAGAATCATAGACTGAAAGATTCTGAAAACTGGAAGGAGCTATTTATAACTATAAATTATTGGATTTCATATTGTATGGTAGTAAGTAGTAGCAGTAGCAGTAGTAGCAGTAGTAGTAGCAGTAGTAGTAGTTGTTGTTTTTGTTTTTATTAGAAGTAGTAGTGATAGTAATAGCTAATATTTATAACTAGGTAGTAGTAAAAGTCTGGAAGATCCAAGTTTTAATTTTCCTCAAACACTGTAAAAGAGAATTCCTAAAATGAAGAGGGGTGCTCACTGAGTTTTGATCTGTTAGAAATAAATATGTCTTAGCCTTCACAGAGTTTGTCCTAATCTGGGACAAACATTACCAAAGGCTTTGGCCTTAAGAAAGAGTAAAAACAATTGGGTTAACAATCACATTTATTGATATTTCTCTAAACTGTAGACTTCATCAGCATGCATAGAGGAACTAAGCTAGAGAATCAGATAACCACAAAAGAAAGGCCTCCTGTTATCCAGAAAATAGCCTTGTCCACCAGAAGGTTTAAACTATGTTAGCCTATGAACTCAATTCAACTGTCTCATCTTTGCTTCTCCTCAGGTTTTAAGGTCTCTTGACTTTTTTTTCCATTTAAATTTTCTTTTTTTATTGCTTCTTGTAATCATTATATATGCATATAATAATCTTTTGACTCTTATTGACTACTTATTTCACACTCAAAGAAGGCTACTACCTCCCCGCCAAGTAGAATGGGTCAGGCTGAAAGAGGCAAGGGGTGAAGGGAACTGACATCAGCTAAAAGACTTTCAAAACTAAGTATAACTTTATGGAATTAGGAAAGAAAAATCTTTGTTCTGTTTACAATTAAGAAAGTTCTCTTTATGTTTTTCAATTGCTAGATTGACTTGATTAAAGATATTTAAGGCAAAGTTGAACCTCTCCCATCTGTTCATTAATTTGATCTGATTTAAAAAGAAGTTTATAGAGGCAGCTAGGTGATGCAGTAGATAGAGCACCAGCCCTGGAGTCAAGAGTATCTGAGTTCAAATCCAGCCTCAGACACTTAATAATTACCTACCTGTGTGACCTTGGGCAAGTCACTTAACCCCATTGCCTTGCAAAAACTAAAAAAAAGTTTATTGTGAAAAGTGAATTTCCATTCATGTTGTGTTATAGAAATATTTCATAAATGTTTTATAGATAGATAGATAGATAGATAGATAGATAGATAGATAGATATAGATATATAAAATTATTTGTAACACTTACTAGCTGTGTGAACCTGGGCATGTCATTTAACTTCTTCCTGTCTCAGTTTCCTCTGTATAAAATAAAGATAATAATATCAACCATCTTTCAGAGCTATTATAAAACTCAGATGAGAAAATATTTATAAAGTACAATATCTTTAATGGTGTAATATTTTGTGGAAAGACAAATAAAACCTTGCCAATTTGAAAATTAAACAGTACAGGGTCATGCCATGATGATCTTGCAATGAAATCAAAAGGGATTTGACATGAAATTGTTATAAACCTATTAAATACAGGGAAGGCTAGCAACTTTAGCCTTCAATGATAAGGCCATCAATTTTTGATTGTGCTATATCTTCCTGTGCCCAGGACAGGTATTAATAAGGAAACACCTTTCTTATTTTTATAGAGTATCAGACACATGAATTACTTCTGAAAATCATATCAGTCATATGGTACTTTTCAGCATCCGCTGTAGAAGCAATGCAATGTATATCAAATCCATCAACTGGAACCAATATCTTGGCATAAGCACTGGGTAGATGTCATGTAGGCCCTTTTGTCTGAGTTCAGTACTGATGATAGCAAGGAAGTTATGAGTCAAAGCTTAGGACTGTTTTTACTGGTTTATGAATGACAAGTTGTCCTCAAGAAATGCTATTCCATTGTGTTAAGAATAAAGCACCATTTCTGTTTCTGTTCAGCAACCTAAGCCATTACAGGCCCTTAAAAAATTTATACCTCTGCCTCTCACCCCTTCTTACCTGGTGTATTTCACAGTCAGTTTTTCCAACTGAATGTACTATTTCAAATAGTTTCTGTCACTTTAGAAATAGGATTGTCCTCTTAGTGCCAAATTGATTGAGTCAGTGTCAAGGTTTTTTAGAGCAGTTACATGGCTAGGCCAAGTTGTGTCCATGATAAATCCTATATATAAAAATGAAGATCCAGATGTTCTTACTAATGAAAGATATCCTATGACACACATACTGTTCTTGTACCTTTATCAACACACAAGTCTTTTGCAGTCTGTGAAAATGGTATCTGGTCTCATAGCTCAAAGTGAAAATATTTCTAAAAGATGAAAAATTCCTTCCTGCACAGAGTTAGAATGCAGAAAGGATCTATTTTAAGTACAGAAACATAGAGTTGAAAGATTACTTAATATAAGCCTCTCATTCCATAGAGGAAAAACTAAGAAAATAAAAATGAAATGACTCACCAAAGGGCATGCATATAGCAAATGATGCAACTTGAATTTGTTACCTGGTTCTCTGTCTCTCTAAATCTATCCTTCACTATATTTTGCCACATTGACACTGATTTCTCTGACTAAATAGGGCATCCCAAATTTTTTTGATTTTTATTATATAAATATTTTGTTTTTCAATTATATACAATAGTAGTTTCTACCTATCATTTTTGTAAGGTTTTGAATTTTGCAAATTTCCCCCCTCCCTGCCCTCCCCCCCAGAAGGGAATCTGATAATCTTTACATTGTTTCCATGCCATGAATTGATCAAAATTTAATGTGTTCAGAGAAAAAAACATATCCTTGAAGAAAAATAAAATATTAGACATAGCAAAATTATTTAGTACATAAGACAACTTAAAAAAAATTGAAGGTAATAATCTTTGGTCTTAGTTTAAACTTCACAGTTTTTTCTGTGGATACAATTAGTATTCTTTATTGCTATTAAGGTATATAATGTCCTGGTTCTGCTCATCTCACTCAGCATCAATTCATACTAGTCTTTCCAGGATTCTCTGAAATCCAACCTCTCCTGGTTTCTAAGAAAACAATAGTTTTCATAACAAATATAATCACAATTTGTTCAACCATTCCCCAACTGATGGACATCCACTCAAATTCCATTTCTTTGTCACCACAAACACAGCTGCTATGAATATTTTTGTACATGTGGGGTTTTTACCGTTTTTCATGATCCCTTCAGGATATAGACCCAGTAGTAGTAGTAGTAGTATTGCTGGATCAAAGGGTATGCACATTTTTATTGCTGTTTGGGCATAATTTCAAATTGCTCTCCAGAAAGGTTGGATCAGTTCACGGCTCCACCAACAATGTGTTAGAGTCCTAGATTTTCCACATCCCCTCCAACATTGATCATGTCCTTTCTGGTCATATTGGAATCTGAGAAGTGTGAGGTGGTATCTCAGAGATGTTTTAATTTTCATTTCTCTTATCGGTAATGATTTAGAGCAATTTTTCGTATGACTATGGATCGTTTTGATTTCCTCATCTGCAAATTGCCTTTGCAAATCCTTGTCAGTTGGGGAATGACTTGCTTTTTTTTTATAAATTTGACTCAGTTCTCTATATATTTTAGAAATGAGTCCTTTGTCAGAAACACTAGTTGTAAAAATTGTTTCCCAATTTACTACATTTCTTTTGATTTTGGTTACAGTGATTTTGTTTGTGCAAAAGCTTTTGAATTTAATGTAATCAAAATTAACCACTTTGTTTTTAATGATTTTCTCCATCTCTTCCTTGGTCATAAACTGCTTCTTTTTCTATAGATCTGTCAGCTAAACTACACCTTGTTCTCCTAGTTTGCTTATAATTCTGTCTTTTATGTCTAAATCTTGCACACAATTTGATCTTATCTTGGTATAGGGTGTGAGATGTTGATTTAATCCAAGTTTCTGCCATACTGTCTTCTAATGTTTCCAACAGTTTTTGTCAAAGAGAGACTTATCCCAGAAGCTAGGGTCTTTGGGATTATAAAACAGCATATTACTATAATCATTTCCTGCTGTTGTTTTTGCACATAGTCTGTTCTACTAATCCACCACTCTATTTCTTAGCCAGATGCTTTATAATATAATTTTAGTTCTGGTAAGGCTAAGTCACCTTCTTTTATACATTTTTTCCATAAATTCCTTGATATTCTTCACTTTTTATTTCTCCATATAATTTTAGTTTCAGTTTTTTCTAGTTCATTAAAGCAATTTTTTGGAAGTTTGATAGGCAATGCACTAAATAAGTAGTTTAATTTAGGTAGAATTTCCATTTTTATTTTATTAGCTCAATCTATCCATGAGCAGTGAATATTGCCCAGTTGTTTGAATCTGATTTCATTTGTGTGAAAATTGTTTTATAGTTGTTTTCATAGAATTTCTGAGTCTGCCTTGGCAGGTAGACTCCCAAGTATTTTATACTGTCTGAAATTATTTTGAATGGGATTTCTCTTTCTAGCTCTTGCTGCTGTATCTTATGAATAATATCTAGAAGTGCTGAGGATTTGTGTAACTTTATTTTATATCATGTGACTTTGTTAAAGTTGCTAATTGTTTCTAGTAGTTTTTTAGATGACTTTTTAGGGTTCTTTAGGTATATTATTATGTCATCTGAAATAGAGTGACAGCTTTACTTCCTCATTGTCAATTCTGTTTCCTTCAATTTCTTTTTTTTCTCTTACTGCTGAAGCTAACATTTCTAATACAATATTGAATAGTAGTGGTGATAATGGGCATCCTTGTTTCACCCCTGATCCTTTTGGGAATGCCTCTAGTTTATCCCCATTGCTTGTTGATGGCTTCAGATAGATACTGCTTATCATTCTGAGGAACAATCCATTTATTCCTACACTCTCTAGTGTTTAGTGGGAATAGTTGCTGTATTTTGTCAAAGGCTTTCTCACTATCTATTGAAATAATCATACAATTTCTGATAGGTTTTTTATTGATAATAGTCAATTAAACTGATATTTTTCTCAATATTGAACTAACTCTGAATTCCTGGGACAAATCCTGCTTGGTTATAGTGTATAATGCTAGAGACAACTTGCTGTAATTGCTCTGCTAAGATTTTATTTAAGAATTTTGCATCCATATTCAATAAGGAAATTATTCTATATTTTTCTTTCTCTATTTTGACTCTTCCTGGCTTAGATATCAACGTCACATTGATGTCTTTACCTATTTTTCCAAAGAGTTTATATAGAATTGGAACCAATTGTTCCTTAAATGTTTGATAAAATTCACATGAATCCATCTGGCCCTAGAGATTTTTCCTTAGGGAGGTCATTGATAGCTTGTTGAATTTCTTTTTTCTGAGATAGGGTTATTTAGGTATTTAATTTCCTCTTCATTTAACCTGTGCAATTTAAATTATCAAATTTATTGGCATACAGGTCAACAAAATAGTTCTGAATTATTAATTTAATTTTCTCCTCATTGTTAGTGAGTTCACCATTTTCATTTATAATAGTAATAATCTGGTTTTCTTTTTTCTCTTTTTAATCAAATTAACCAAAGTGTTACCAGTTTCATTGTTTTTTTTTTCATAAAATCAACTCCTGGTTTTATTTATTAGCTAAATAGTTTTCTTGCTTTCAATTTTATTAATTTCTCCTTTAATTTTTAGGATTTCTAATTTAGTAGTCAATTAGAGGTTTTTAATTTGTTCTTTCTCTAATTTTTAGTTGAATGCTTAGTTCATTGATTTCCTCTTTATTTTATTCATGTAAGCATTTAAAGATATAATATATATCTCCTGACAGTTGCCTTGAATGTATCCCACAAGTTTTGTTATATTGTCTCATTATTGTCATTGTCTATTATGAACTCATTAATTCTATATATAATTTGTTGTTTGATCCATTCACTCTTTAAAATTAGTTTATTTTTGTTTCTAATTAGTTTTAGATCTATCTCTCTATGACCCATTAGTACACATGATTTTTATTGCATTATGGTCAGAGAAGGAGATATTCACTATATCTGTCTTTCTGTATTTGATTATGAGATTTTTATGCCTTAGTAAATGGTCAATTTGTGTAGTTGCCATGAACTGCAGACAAAAAAGATATATTCCTTTCTATCCCCATTCAATTTTCTCCAAAGGTTTATCATGTCTAGATTTTCTAACATTCCATTTACCTCTTTAATTTCCATATTGTTTACTTTATGGTTAGAGTTATCTAATTCTGAGAGAGGGAGATTGAGCTCTCCCACCAGTTAAGTTTTGCTGTCTATATCTTCCTGTAACTCATTCAGCATCTCCTCTAAGAATTTGGACTCTATACCACTCGTTGCATACATATTTAGTATTGAAATTGCTTTATAATCTATGGTATCTTTATGGAGGATATCTTTTCCTTCCTTATCTCTTTTAATAAGATCTATTTTTGCAAATGCTTTATCTGACATAAGGATTGCTACCCCTGCCTTTTTCATTTCAGCTGAAGCAAAATATACATTCCTTCAACCTTTTACTTTTACTCTGTATGTATCTCTCTGTTTCAAATGAGTTTCTTGTAAGCAGCATATTATAGGATTCTGGTTTTTAATCCACTCTGCTATTTGCTTACATTTTATGAGTTCATCCCATTCACATTCAAAGTTATAATTACTAACTCTTTATTTCCCTCCACGCTATCTTCCCTCTGTTTGTTTTTTTTCCATTTTTCACCCTATCCGTATTCCCCAGTATTTTGCTTCTGAATACCACTTCCTTCAGTGTGTTTGCCTCCTTATATCCAACCCCCTTCCCCTTTCTTTCCCCTTTCCCTTTGCCCCAACTTCCTTTCCTTTCCTTCTGTCAGTTCCTCTTTTCCTCCATGTATAAACCATACTTCAATGCACTTCATCAATTTTAAGCACCTACTATGTGTTCATCATAAGAGTTACAAAAACACAAGTGATCTCAATCTAAATCACAAAAATAGGGAAAGGCATTTACAAAAATATTCAAAAGAAAAGAAAGAAAAAGATAAGGGCTAATGAATGAGAGGTCTAAAAAAGTTTAATAAGAAATTTATGGAAGTAGAGATCATTTTAATGTGGTGGAATCAAAGATGTTCTTGTGAAAGAATTGACACTGAGTTGATCCCTGAAGGGAAAAAAATACTTCAACAGATGAAGATGAGAATGAGAAATCTATTACAGACACAGGAAGAGAATGAATATAAGCTTTGTCATAGCAAAGTAAGGTTAAGAAGAAATGAAGAGTTGGCCTACTTTTTTTATGTGAAGGAGAACAAGAGGAAATAAAACTGGAAATATTAAGTTGCAGTCAGATTTTAAAGGATCTTAAGTGTCTCAATCAAAAGTTATACTTACTAGGCCTGGAGGGCAGCTGAAATATTTTGATTAGCATAGCACTGGGAAACTGGTTTGGGAAGTCATTTAAAAAATAGGTTTAACTTGAGCGTAGGAGAGAAGCACAGGGAAGACCAGAGATAAGAAGATCAAGTCAACAAGCAATTATTAAGTGCCTACTGAATGACAGGTACTTCCAATGACCAAAAATAAAAAGAAAAAGCAAAAAAGCTCCTGCCCTCAAAGAGCTCATATTTTAATGGGTAGGACAACTTATATACACTGGAAAAACTGAAGAAGCTAATCAATAGCCTAAAATAAAAAGAGATTAGGGCCTGAACAAGCAGTCTTATATAGTAATTACGTGGACAAGAGCTGTGCAAATTTGGAAAGAGAGGTTGTAATCTCCGTCATTGGAGGAAATGTTTAAATTGATGAGATTACAGATCCATCTGAATATTCACATATACCTACCTGGTTACCTAAGAAACCATAGCTGAAAGTCAACTGAAAACTAGAAAGAGATTGAATGGGAGAAATTTCAGTTCTTTTAACCAATCATTGGATAGCATGGAAATGATGTTCTAGGTTCATATGTTCATTGGTTTGGAGACTAATGTAGATCCCAGTTCCAATAACTGTTCTGTTATTCATTTCCCATGATGTATGAATTCTACATGGTTCTTCTCTACCCACAGCAACTTATGAAAACTTCAGGGCACTCCTTTTTGAATAATCCACTTCAACTCTACTCTCTTCCATCTTCTCTACAATTCCATATCTTTTGATGTAATTTCTCTGTTCAAGCACAATTTCTATGGATTTAAATATTCTATACTTCCCCCAAACAAACTCCAGCTCCCTTGCTTCACCATTATAGGCACTTGAGATCATATTTGAGAATGTCATTTTGGAAAAAGGCAGTCCATTTTCCTACTGTCTTAAGATGAACACAGTATTTCAGAAGTGGTTCAACCAGTGCAGATTACAACAGTACTCATCTCTCTCATTTATTCCTCTTAATATAGCCTAAAAAAGCATTAACTGCTTTTTGATCATCATGTTAGTTGTAATACATTAGAACTCTCAAATCATTTTTACAGAAACTATTTTCTATCCTGATCTTATATTGATGAAGTTGATTTTAAATGCTCACATGTCAGCTACTTTGAAATCATCTTATAAGTTGGCATAAGAAATAGACTTAGAGTCAGGAAGTCTGAGAAGCTTTGGGATTCTAGGAAAATTATAAAACATCTGTCTGCCTCAGCTTCCTAAACTATAATATGGTGATAAGAATAGCATCCTCCTTACAGAATTGCTGTAAGGATTAAATGAGAAAATGTACATAAGTTACTTAGGTTACTAAGGACTGTATGAGATCACTCAACTTATTACATGAATCATTGTTGAAGCTTGAAATCAAATCAACAAATGCAGACTGCAAGTGTAACAGTCATTCTACTGTACCACAGTGACAAAGATGCAAAAACTATTACTATGCATTTTTTAATGCCTTTCCTCAAATAATTACCTGATTTGTAATTTTTTGCTAGTTGCCAGTTGGGTTATGGCACCTGCTTCCCTCCATCATCATCTCATTACTTACCATACTCTAATATGCCATGTCAACCATGCTTTTCAAGTGGAATGAAATTGGAAAAACAATTTTATTAAATATTTACTTTGTGCAGAGAAATGTGCTAACTGCTAAGAATACAGATTGGAAATTAAACCAGTCTCTAAAGGAGATTTTGTTTTTGTTGATTTTGTTTCAGTTGTGTCATATTTTTATGATACCATTTGCATTTCTTGGCAGAGACACTGGAGTGGCTTTTCATTTCCTTGTCCAACTTATTTTACAGATGAGAAAACTGACATAAATAGTGTTAAGTGATATGACCAGTATCATACTGATCTAGTAATTGTCTGAGGCTGAATATAAATTCAGGAAAGTGAGTCTTGATTCATGGACCCTTGCTCTATCCATTGTACAGCCCCGCTGCCCTGGAGGAGACTACATATTAATTGAGACAATATTTATAAGATGGCTTAGTCACAGGGCAGATGGAAAAGCCCAATGGTCCTCAATTTCTAGGAACAAGGTATATAAAGCCCAGCTGTCCTTAGGATTCAATTATAAATCATTGGACAATGTCCTGGGGCAAAGTAAGATATTAAGGTCTCAAGAATCAGAAGCAGAGAAATTTGTAAGGTGCCATGATCTACTACTCTATTATCATAAAGATTATAGTTGTTGATTATTCCTCTTCCCAGTAGTGTGATCAGATCTTTAACCAACAATTATTTGCAAGGTTAGTGACTCTAAGAATCCAAGGAGAATAGAGTTCCAAGTTACTTCTTATATGAAGAAGGAATTTCAGTATCCATTTGAGAGTGGGCAACCCATGCCTTATAAGAACTGAACCTCCAGGGACTTGGGTGGGCAAGGAGCAGGATCTTTCATCATCAGGTTCTGCTGATTCCTCTGGTGTCTTGTTGGGATTTTGTGTTCTCACTGGGAATTTTAAAGCCTGAATGTCTGAAAAAGACCACATTAAATCTCAACTCTCACAACTGAATGCACTTCCAAATAGAAAAAAGTGTTTCTCAAAAAGGAAAGCCTTTCCTTTTCCTACCACTTGAAAAGGTATATTGTAAAAAGCAAACAATTATCTAAGAGAAAACATATGAAAACCCAAATGGGTTTGAACTAAATATAAGCTCCACCTTAGTACAAAATCTAATTTTGGTTCCATATTTATTTATAGAAATATATCCTTTACTGAAACTTCTAGGCATATGTTCATCAATGAAATGCAATGAAAAATAAGGGGGTGGGGGGGGAATGGTATATTTGTATGCTCTCCTGTCTAACAGAATTTCCCTAAGTACCTCAGAGAGACCAACAAATTCAGAAGAGAAAGGGGCTTTTTTGCAGGCTAGGGAGTAGATAAAAGAGGCATAGAGAAGACAGAGTAGTCCATAATTCTTTAGAATTCTAACCTCAAAACTATTGGAAGGAACATTTCAACTCAACTTAATCACTCAAAATTATCTTCAAAATAAGCTATGGGAAGGAGAGTTAAGATCAGTCCAAGTTTGGATTACAGTTAGTTTGAACTGCCTTAAGAGAGCTAATAAATTTTCCATGTGAACATTTACATCTCAAAAACTACAAAGCAAGATTTGTCATTTTGTAGAAGTCAAGATTCAAAAAAGTGATAGACAAAATGTAAATAAATGCATATTATCCTTAGAATAATGAGCAGCATCTATCTGAAACCATCAACAAGCATTATATTCAATGGGGAGAGGCTAGAGGCATTCCCAATAAGATCAGGAGTGAAACAAGAATACCCATTATTACCACTACTATTCAATATCCTATTAGAAATGTTAGCTTCAGCAATTAGAGAAGAAAAAGAAATTGAAGGAATTAGAATTGGGAAGGAAGAGACAAAACTCACACTCTTTGCAGATGACATGATGGTATACCTAGAGAATCCCAAGAAGTCATCCAAAAAACTATTGGGAACAATTAGCAATTTTAGCAAAGTTGCAGGTTATAAAATAAACCCTCATAAATACTCAACTTTTCTATATATGTCTAGCAAGATACAGCAGGAAGAGCTAGAAAGAGAAATCCCATTCAAAGTAACCTCAGACAATATAAAATACCTGGGAGTCTATTTGCCAAGACAGACTCAGAAACTTTTTGAAAACAATTAAAAAACACTTCTTACACAAATTAAATCAGATTTAAATAACTGGGCAAATACCAACTGCTCATGGATAGGTAGAGCTAACATAATAAAAATTACAATTCTACCAAAACTAAACTACCTGTTTAGTGCCCTACCAATCAAAATTCCAAAAAAAAAAGTACTTTAATAAGATAGGAAAAGTTGTAAGTAAATTCATATGGAGAAATAAAAAGTCAAAAATTTTCCAGGAAGTTAATGAAAAAAGTGCAAAAGAAGGTGGCTTAGCCCTACCTGATCTAAAATTATATTATAAAGCATCAGTCATCAAAACTGTTTGGTATTGACAAAGAAATAGAGTGGCAGACCAGTACAATAGACTAGGTGCAAAAGCAGGAGACGATTATAGTAATCTGCTTTTTGATAAATCCAAAGAGTCCAGCTATTGGGATAAAAACTCTCTCTTTGATAAAACCTACTGGGAAAATTGGACGTTAGTATAGAAGAAACTTAAATTAGACCAACACTTAACACCCTTTACCAAGATAAGATCCAAATGGTTACAGGATTTAGACATAAAAAAAAAAACAATACTATAAGCAAATTAGAAGAACAAGGACTAGTTTACCTGTCAGATCTATGGAAAGGGAAGCAGGTTATGACTAAGGAAGAGATGGAGAACATCACCAAAAACAAACCAGATGATTTCGATTACATTAAATTAAAAAGCTTTTGGACAGATAAAACCACTGTAACCAAGATCAAACAAAATGTAGTAAATTGGGAAACAATCTTTACAACTAATGATTCTGACAAAGGACTCATTTCTAAAATATACAGAGAACTGAGTCATATTCTTAAAACAAAAAGCCATTCCCCAATTGACAAATGGTCAAAGGATATGCAAATGCAATTTACAGATGAGGAGAGCAAAGCAATCCATAGCCATATGAAAAATTGCTCTAAATCATTAATTATTAGAGAAATGCAAATTAAAGCTTCTCTGAGGTACCACCTCACACCTCTCAGACTGGCCAATATGACTAGACAAGATAATGATCATTGTTGGAAGGGTTGTGGGAAATCTAGGACACTATTACACTGTTGGTGGAGCTATGAACTCATCCGGTCTTTCTGGAGAGAAATTTGGAACTATGCCCAAAGGGCAACAAAAATAATGATACCCTTTGATCCAGCAAGAACACTACTGGGTCTATACCCTGAAGATATGATAAAAAAGGGTAAAAATATCACTTGT